>NC_048425.1:14021390-14042596 GCF_013103735.1 Etheostoma cragini | reverse complement strand
AGCCTTTCTAGCTTGAGAGACAAAGCCAAAATGGGAACGATTTGTTCCCCTTTTGTTCTACAGGAAATCAAAGGGGCACTCACACAGGTATCTTAGTACAGACGGACAGAAAACACAAACACGAGCACGTAAGCTCAAGCGTACATTCTGATTGAATAACTTCCCTGTATTACCATAATAGTATTATATAGGGTCAAATGAAATTTGACTACATGCATTAAGTATGCACACGCACCGTAACGCCTGAGCGAAGATACGCACTTCCATACACGCAGCCTGAATGAAGGCTAGGAGTAGAGAGAGGAGACAAAGGAATTGAAGCGAGGCTGACTAACAGAGTATGACATGTCCAAGGCCTATCACTAATTATGCCCCCACTGCTACACACTGTCCCCTACTATGATCCACTGAAACAGGAGACGGAGGAAAAGACTGCAGCAATTACTGCTCAACCCCCCCTACAAGTGAAGTGTGTGTCAGTCATAAGTGTCAGGATGTGTGAAATTTGTTTTTATTAATAAAGACATCCTACTTTTAGTAACTTATAAAGGGCTTCTATAATAATTCATTAGTTTGAGAAACTGATGGCTTTAAAACAATTTGAAAACTGAAAGAGTAAAACTTAAAGTGATAGCATTATTCTAGTTACTCTATTCACACACTTTACATGTCAGTATCAACATAATCGGGACATGGCACTGTCATAACTATGACATGATACTGTCATGAACGTGTCGCAAACCTTACAAACAAGTCAAATAGGTTTATAACTTCTGTCATTAGGTGTCATTCGTTTTTTTGTCACGACAAGTTGACATTGTTTGGGTTGTCTTGATCATGACAACTTGACATTAATCACAGTGACATTACCAGAAGTTGTCTAGGTGAGGACAAGTGTCTTTGTAATGACACCTTGACTTAAACCAGGATGTCATTACCAGAAAATGTAGATTAGAATTACAATGTCACATTATTGTCATGACAGCCGGTGGTGTGATGTATCCTGTCACACATCTATCTGACCAAGTGCTAGGATTGCTCTCTAATCTTGACATCCTGGTTAATGTCAAGTTGTCATTACAAAGACATCCAAAATTTATTTAATGTCAACTTGTCATGACCAAGACAACTTATGGTAAAATCACTTTGATGTATGTCAAGTTGTCATAATCAAGACAACAAAAACAATGTCAACTTGTAACAAAAACCGAATGACACTTAATGACAGAAGTCATAAACGTTAATGACTTGTTTATAAGGTTTATGACACGCTCATGACAATTTTCATGTCATGTTTATGACAGCGTCATTTTATAGTTATGACAGTGTCATGTCACGATTTTGTCACCCACTATTCTCATGCGGGGAGTTCATGCCAGGCCAAGTTGAACCGGCTTCTGTTACAGAAATGAATGCACAGGAATAGGGAATCCATTACTTTCTGACAGGGAGTTTCCAAACACTAGTTCATTCATGTAGCAAGAACACTTTGTGTTACAAATTCCAACATTTTTATACAGAAAAAGATCTCCCAGTTGATCTGGAACAGTTTGAATATCAATCAGCTACAGGACATGTATTCAGTGAAAATCTATATTAAGCCATACATTTTGAAAGTGTCTTGTCTTTGCCTGATGTTATGTGTTGAGGAGCAAAATGGAAATATCCTTGATTGTATTGGATGTCTTTTCTTGTGAAAGGATTTTTTTAATGCAATTAAATAAGTTTAATCGAATCAAAGCCACAAGCTTTAAAAAAAAAACCTCTGTAACTGTAAACTCAAGTGGTTCCCAGACTGACGTTTCCTTTTTGGGACTGCAGATTGAGATCAGGTTCAACCACGTGTTCAGTTTGTTCTAGACCCAGCATTTGCCTGCAGGGTTTTCAATTCTTTGTCATTCAAATGTTTTAAGAAGTTGCTATTCATTTGTGGAGTGTGGATGATACTCACACAGTTTAGTTTAATCTGTGATGTAATCTTATTCTTACTGTTGTCCCTTTTACAAATGGTAGCTTTAACACCACTGGCTATAACTCTTTGGGTGGTTTCATTACATACATACGCTGTAGGTCTCCTGTATGAATTGTAATTCTGTATTAATGTATTCAGTGGAAGCTCTCTGGTAATCTAGTCTTTTGCACGGATGAATAACAGTCCCCTTTTTCCACTGACGGACCAATTTTCAGACATTTTCCCAAAATATGCTCTCTTTTAATCGAATATTCAGCTCCAAAATGCTTTCAGTGTTCAAGTGGCAGAATGCAGAATACATCAATTTTTTTTTATGATTGGTTCACACTCCCTAAAACCACAATAAAGTCCCCACCTTTTGACCAGATCCAGCCCTAGAATCTCATTTGAGTGAAACAGAGCAGATTAATAGCATCACAATTAGGAAATATGGGACATTCTTCTCTAATGCGAGCCCACTGTGTGGTGACGGCTGAAAAAAGTGGTGTATTTTCTTCTCAAACTTTTCCGAAATACACCTATTGAATCTTAAATTGTCAAGATGTTGAATATACTGTATGCTCAGCAAACAACCGTGCATACAATGCAAACACAAGCAGATCGGATTCATTTTGCAAACACACTGAAAACACCCACACGGATTTATGCTGTTATTGAATGACCCACATGCCCACTTAGATTTGTGGCCCTCCTCTAGTCTTCCCACAATGCTCTATTGCATGGGAAACAGAGATGATGGGTGAGGCTGAGATGTTGCGGCGTGCCATTTATCTCTGTCAGACGTGGTTGGACGCAAGTTCTCATTGGCTGGGCAGGATTCGTGATTGCTAAAGCGGCACCGGAGTCTCTGAGACCGTGCTAATTAAACAGTGGGGAGAAAAGAGCAAGAGGCCTTCACTCTTTACGCTCCCAAGGCTCTATTCTGCTGCAACCAACATTAACACACACACAGTCCTGAGGTCGGAGCAGAAATGGAAACCCAGCTTAAAATGCCATGACCCATCTTTGTTGTTGACTATACAATGACTCGTGCTTCAGACGTGATTTGTAAAAAGCTTACCTTTCAGCACTCAAGCAACCTTCCCAACAGTTCAAGAGCTGTAGGACAAAAACATTAGAAAAACACACGTTAAGTCACAGTTTATTCACTGTCTTAAAGGCTGTTCTATGATAAGAACTTGATTTCATTTGGGGGAAAGAGTTCAAGAGGCATGGGTGAAGATAGCAGTGGGTTTTGTGGATGAGAACAAATTTTAATCACTGCCCCAACCGCTCAGTGATCTATTGCCCTGAGCTCGAGTACACATTCAGTCCTGCCATTGCTTTTTATAGTGTAAAGGGCAAACATTTATTACTCACTGATTACATTTGGCAGGCATATGTGTCTGACGCTTAATCCCTTGTAATTCTCCAAGGCGTTACAAAAAACCCTTTTTCACCGCTGATATTCAATCACTGCTTGAATGTGGTATATCTAACAAGAATTTCATTGGGACACAGGAAAATTTGTAGTGAGAACAAAGGGGAAATAGGAGTGTGTGTGTGTGTGTGTGTGTGTGTGTGTGTGTGTGTTGGGGGGGGTTACGGAGCAGCCTTTTAGGTTGGTACTAATTAAAAAATGGGCGGCAAGCTAAAGGTCAGAGATCGACAAAAAGGAGAGAGAAAAGTGACCAATCACTGCCGATGGTGTGCACAAGGCGCTCAAGGTCTTGTAGATTAATACCAAGTTCACTTTCAAAGGCGAATCAAGAGAGAATTAGTTGGGTTACCGATAAACAGCATATCTCCATATTCTGTTCCCGTCCTCCCCTTTTTTTTCCAGCTGGGAGATGAAATTCCGGCCTGGCAATGGTTGCCAGCGCAATTGATTCTGGCAGTGGAATATGTCTGCAGAGTATGAGGGCTAAGTATCTGAATGGCTGCCGTCAGAATGCTGAGAGGGGAATTTATTCCTAGTTCATATGCAAGCTTGTATCATGGAGGTACTGAGACTAAATGGCTACAGTTTTGATGTACAGTATGCTGCCATTTCACTGGGGAATATTCACAGAGCTGATCTGGACACAGACTTCTGGGGTCTGTGCCTTGATTCAGTGAATACAATGAAAAACATACCATTGTGTTCTAGGATATGACATGTCCTTTACATTTCAAAATACATTTTTTTTTACCTTTTGGTGAATACCACAACCTTAATATTGGTCTTCATGTCAAGTTTTTATGTATACAAATAGACATTTTGTAAATCATATGTACTTGAGCTTACAAAAATCCATTTTGAATTAATCTTGATGAATAATGCTCAGCATCGATTTTGATCTTGCATTTCACGAAGATAGTGTGAGCATCATTTGGAAAGGAGTAAATGAGAGAGAGAAAAGCACACAAAATAATTGGTAGCCCCATTGTTTCTTATCCGTCCTCCACTAAAAAACGGTGTCTTGTCCGGTGGGAAATACAGCAAATGATTAATAGGTACACTCCAGCAATCAGCAGGCAATAAGAGAGCCACCTGTCAGAGGTCCTACTGCCCTTCGTAGATTTATGGGCAATAATTGGTCATGAATGCAGCCAGTCCAGTGCTATCAGAACCTCACAGGGCCCGTTGGTTGGATATACAAACAGAAGGAAATCATCTGTTTGTTTAATGCTGAATACTGTGAGAGTATGTGGAACAAAAATATGTACATGAAATAATAGTAATTTCCAACTGAATATTCTTGAGCCCTTACAAAACTGAGAATATCCCGGTCAATAAGTTTTCTTACCTTAAATAGACAGAAAATCACACTAAAAGTTACCCAAGACTGTGTTTATCTTACAGTATGAAAAATGATCGGATGGCAGACATTACTGCTAGTCACTCTACACCACTGTAAGAGTACACTTAACATTACTAATTGGATATTTTTTAAAATAATTTGCTGATCAGTGTACGGTACATTTCCATCTTAACCACTCCACAGAGTCTAATAAGCACTGTCTATTCAGCTGCAGTTTGACAACAGTTTGACACGTTCTAGATTATGCCTTACATATCCCCAAATAATGAAACTTGCACTTGTAACAACTGGGGAAATAGACACGATGACCTTCATAAAACACCATTTGTTGTGCAGCACAACCACAGCGAGGCGAGATTAGCCAGCGAGGCTGAAAGAGGAACATTTATGACACCCACAGTGTCCCACTGCGCTGTAAATGGCAAAACACAGTATCTCTACTTTGCTTAATTTGAAATGCTATTGTGCGTTCACAATGATTTCAGTCAAAGGAAAGTGGAAACATGTCTTAGCCATTGTAGTTAATAGAATTGTAGCGTTTGATGGGCACAAAGGCTACTGTAGATCACTATAAAAGGAGAATGAGAGCACTGTAGACGGTTGACATTTCCATTTGTATCTGTAACAAGCGATCAAGCTTGCTAAGAAAGTGATATTATCTTGCTGTATGTAAACCGAGTCTGGGAATATCAAACATGATGAACAGTGATGATGTGCTGCCTACCTAAATAACCCTGGCTAGGACAGGCCTTGGTGCTCCATTTATTCAAATACTAATACATAACACTATTTATTCCCCCTTTACCTCACCAATAACCCATCGCACCCCATTTTTCCCCAATGCCTTCACTTCACAATATTTTTTTATTTGAGACATTTCTTTTTCTGTACACCATGGTGTCAGGGTCACTGTCCTCTCAGCTCCCCTCCCTCCCTCCCTCCTGCCCTTCCATCCCTGATCTTGTTTTTCCTCTTTCGAAATTCTCTGTCCATTGCCCTCCTGACAGCCACCTATCAACCTGGGTGCAATTTAAAAAGCCCTTCAACAGCTGCCATTCCACAGGGCTGGCTATCAGTCCAGCTGCCAAAGCCCAGACAGGGACTCTGCTTCAGCAAGCAACTTTGAACGTCAGGTTGGTTCCCCCAATTCCAAATAGACTGAAGGTGAAAGACTTCATTTCTCAAAGATTGGTTCGGCTGCAGACAGGGTGACTGAGGTGGAGCTTCGAGCCAGCGTTGCTACTTCCTGTCTGACATGTTGCAGCCAACATCTGGCATGCAGTGTCATGGTCTGGAGACAAATAGTTTGACTTCATGTAGGCTGATGAACATGATTTAATAACACCAACATGAAGCAATGTGTTGAATTATATTTGTAAATGTGATGCTTTTTGGAGAAAAAAATGAAAGGCTCCTGGGACTCCTGGGAGAATACTGTAAAGGAAGAATATTTGGGGTTCTGTAGAGATTGAGCACGTGCCTTTGTGTCTGTGCTGAAGCTGAAGCAGCGTGTGTGCCTGTGAGCCTGCCTGCCTGTGAACATACACTGCTTGTCTAGATGCGTATGTTGCCTGAAACAATCAAGTGAAAACGGCTCAGGCTTGAGGCTGGGCAGCCTGCTGCTGTGCACTTCTCTCCGCCATATGTCTTTGTCAAAAATATTTGCTGTGCTGTGAATGAGGGATGAAATCAATCCAAGTGCTATTTTCCCAGTTGCTCCTTCTTGACAGCAGCAAAATTGTACTAATACGTGCCAGATCAGCCCACATTGTCGAACGTAACAACTGGCCACCAGTGACATTCGCAGACAGACCATCTGGTCTCCATCGTCCAATAGTCGTTTAGAGAGAGAATGGAATGGCTAAAGCTTTTTCTCCGGTCTCAATTAGTAACTGGGAGAGATGGATGTGAAAACTGCTCTGGCGTTATGGATCGATCAAAGATGTATGCGACGTGCCAGTTGGAAAATGTGTTGAGGTGGTCTATAGGCACACGCAGACTAAAATATGTTCACTTAGAATGACTGGACAGATGTATACATGCTGGTCTTGATTTTTGTGTAGTTTCACCCACTCAGCTGGACATGAGGCCCACTCCATCTACACTGCCTTAAGACATAGTCATCAGCACAGCAAGGTTGTGTCAAGGCACTCACACAAAATGTCTAGTCTAGTAATAAACTTTGTTAGTTACTTATAGAGTTCAGCTTTTCAAAATGCTATACAGGTCTGTCATATCTGCTTTCCATTTGTTCATAATCAAATGCAAACATGTCTTCCAAATGGCCACTTCTGATGCTGAGGTCTATTTAGCAAAAGGCCATTTCATGAATTGAATTGTGTCGCATTTAGCTAAAGGAGTACAGATATTTTCAACTGCTGCTTCTGGACAGGCTAGAGCCATTGTGTTGGGGACTTTTGCAGTCCGCCAAAGCTTTTAGTGCATTGTGTAGCAGCACTACTTTTGCCCATAGCAACAAGACCACATGAACAAAAGCTGTAGTTGGCTGGGTCACACTGCGATGTAGCTGGGGGATGTATGCGTGTTCTGCATGGACCGGGGAGTGTAACTGTTGGCTCCATTAACATGAGAGAGAGCTGCAGCTTCCACGGTGAAAAATTGCCCTAAGCGAGCTGGTATTATGGGGAGGCATCTTCCCTCATTCCATTCAGCAAAGAAAGTTAATGGAGTTGAAGTGGGTCGTCTACAGTTAAATTGAATCTGCTGCCAATGGAAAGTCTTTGATGTAGCAAAGATTAAGCAATTGTTGTAATTGTATGTGCAAACCTGGAGTACCATCAGCCTCTGAGAGCAACCCTTTCAATATGTACTTCGTCCGTCAGTGGACGACTTCCTCTGTAGGTAACAACATGATGTGAAAAACACTCTGAAATGTCCATGGATGTAGGAAAAGTGCGATTTCTTTTTACCGGGGATGTCAGTATGTGAAAGAGGCTACACCGTCCAAATTGATTAAAATAACTTTAGTTTGGTCAGCGTGCTGTTTTTGAGTGAGGCTGGAAATTACACTGGAAAGCAAAATGAAACAAAAAGGAAAAAAAGGACACAAGATTTCTACCCTAGAATAGAATCCAAGCTTTTCCCTTTTTTTTGGAGAATTACTGTACATGTGAGTATGAATAAGGTTATGTGTAGGTCAGTTTTTTTTCTTTTCACCACTTTGCTGTAAAGCTCTAACAGCTTCTCTTTAGCCAACACGGGTAAGATAAGTCATGGATCTCTGGTGGGATATATCAGTTAATGGTTGAAGTGTCCTTCCAGTGCCCTTCTGTAATAGCCAAGCATCATTAGTGAGAGGGTTAAGAGAGGGCTCCGCCATCCATATGTTTCAATAATTACCTTGCACTTCTGTCAAAGCACATGTAGAAAGACTGAGCTAACATCACAGTGCTATAGATAAAATAAATGACGATCTCTTTTCTTGTAAAGTCTCCTTTTCTCGTTGCTTTTCAGTAAGAACATTTAAAGCAGCTAAAGGTGAAAGGTACAAATGTTCAGGTTTTATCACATGAAAAAGGCTGCGGGTCATGCCTCAGCCTCGGTTGCAGAGGCAGCAGTTTCTGCACTGAGTGACACATTATTTCTCTGTAAACCCTCGCCACTCCCATCCTAACTCCCAAATCGCAACCCCCAATCTATTTTCTGCCTGGCTAGTCTTATAAAGCTGCATATATTCTGTCAGAATCCTCCCATCATATTCCCACACTGTTTAGTTCTCGGGTGTTTGAGGAGCAGATTTGGAAATGAGAGCCAAAACAACACAGAATGTGCAAGCTGATCAGAGACAAGCTGCACCTCAGAGATTTGACGATGGACTTTTGTGCTTAAAAAATTAAAATGATGGTTTTCTGATCCTGCGGTGCGGTAAATATATTTGGAGTTGTAATGTGTCAGAGGTACATTATTTCATGGGAATCATAATATTATGATGATGTGCATTTTTCAAATTCTGCCACATCTTAATGGCTATATAGTAGGAATGTACAACCTTGCTTCAAGATAAATGGATGCATTTTAAGTAGATATGCCTTCAAGCTCACAATTCATATTTGTACTCTTCTTCTAATATGCATTTGTTTTGAAAGGCTAACCATCACTCAGAAGAAATCCCAATGAGCAAATTGAAATGACCTTTAATTCCATGTTTTGCTTAAGCAGGCGTAAAGGTTGCAATATCATGAATATGATCTTACTGAGATGAAATATTTTCTGTCTCTATCTTGTAAAAAAATGAAATTGAAAAAATAATTTTCAAAAGAGTGCATTGGCCATAACCCCCCCCCCCCCCTAAAAAAAAAAAACAGTGGACAGTGAAAATGTAATTTTCCAGGAAATGGACTTAATGTCTCAGTTCATTCGGGGTCTGAGGTGGTGTTGTACATAAACATGGCTAAAAGAGACACAGGAGCTAATAAAGTAAAGACAACGGTGTGTCACTTCAACAAATCAGATGTAACGGGGCAGAACTATTTTTCTATACAACCAAGAGAAAATCCCCAGGCCACCACTGTGATTAACCCATTAACTGGAGAGGAATATGGACAAGACTTTTATTTTAGGGACAGCAAAACAAGCTGTAAATCCAAGATTAGCATATTATCACCTAATTAGGTGGGTATGTAGATTGGGTTAGCATGCAGGGAAAAAAGACCTGAAAATCACTGAACCGCTGTGTAGTACAACCGGGGGAAACTGCAGAGTTGGGTCATCATTATCTGATAGTTTATCACTATGAGTGACCGTTTTTTTACATTTCATATATTAATTTGATCCATTTTTAATATAAACATATTGATTAGGTGCAGGTTTAAATATGCAGGGTACACAATATTAGGAGATCCTTCAACCTCTGTGTTTTACACTCTTTTCCCAAATGTCAAGATGTCCTTTTGCATCCTGCACATAGACAACTCAAAGTGAATTCATGTAAAGTTGCAAAACCGCAGCTGCTCCACAGAGTGAATAAGACATTTAAAAAAATAGTTTTCTAAAAAGCGCTTTACATGCTGACAGTCCGGAATTTTATACAAAGCCCTCTGGAGCATAAAAGGGGAAATGGCAAATGCAACGCTACAAAAAGTCGGTATTGTACTAATTTTCTATGTAGCAGGAACAGTGCAGCCAGATGAATAAACTGTCCTTAGCCACTGCAGTAACAGGATTCCTTCAACACAATGTTATGAAAATGAACTGCATTGGCTTAATGACCATTCAATAATGTGAATTTGAATGAGATTTCCTGCTGCACTGGTTAATGCTGATTGATGCATTTACTATGCGTGTGCTGATGACCACTGAGGCGATGTATTGATGTTTTTTAAAGGAACCTAATTCAAAAGCAATAGAGATGACAAGATTTGAGGACACAGGAGATATAGTTTTGTTGTTGTTGTTGTACAGAACTACTTATGAAGTGAGGGGAAAATCAATTGCATTGGAATTCAAAGTGCACTGTGTTCTATCGTTTAGATCTTTTTGATATTGTTATCCAATTACTCATCTGCCCTGGATTTGGTGTCAAACTTGTTAAGATAATGCGGTTTACTCTAAAACACATCCAATTAACTTCTTCCTCACTTGAACCAAGTGAAAGATCCGTCTCTAACGATTCACACAAAATCGTTGAACACTTTGAAAGCAATTTTGCATTTATTTACCGCACCGCAATGATTTCTTGCTCTCCTGAGCTGAAAAAAAATGCAATGTCAAATATGCTATCATCGTCATCATTCTCCCAATGGGAGCAGTATTTATTGTGCCAACCTAAAAAATGATAACTTTCAAATTGGAGATAGACTGAACATGAGGTACATGGAATGTCTCTGTCTGCTCGTGTCAGCGTGCTCCTATCTGCCTTTACTCTAAATGCAGCACACAACTTGTTTCTTGATGCATTCATTCAATCCCCGTCCTATCTTCTCTCCCATGAATGAAAATCTCCTAACAGCACACCACAAAAGAAGTTGCTAAGCCATTTGGATCAAGAATCTCCCCAGGCAAATCAGCAATTAGAGCCTAAGCTGCCTTGTAAAATCAATTAGGAGTTGTAGTATGTATTACAGGTACAACAGTGGCTACCAGCTCTCTAATGGACCAGGAAGAGTGGTATAAATATGTTGGGGACGAGTATATAACTTGCAGCACCGAGTTACAGAACTTCTATAAAATATTCCTCTCTAGTGGGGAGTTTGACAGCAGGGAGTTGCAATGCAAAGAAAGTATATTCTTTCTGCAAAATTGCAAATTTAAGCTGATAGACTTTAGTTTTGTCTTTAAGTGAAGTTGTTCTATGACTTAATAAGCTCTTAAATACCACAGTTTGCATCAGGAAAACTGTCTTATATTTGTTAGTTTTGTCTTTTATGCCACAATGGCAAATTATCAATGCAATATTTTGAGTGAGAATGACATGGTGGCTCAATGGACAACACCATTGCCTTGCATTATGGATGTTTATGGCTACTCTGCTTTCTGTGTATATGTCAGTGTTTGTATTTATTATAGTACTTAGCAACCTGCACAATGCATTTCCTTGTGTTGTGACCCCAACAGATAAATGTACTGTCAGTCCAAATATTGGGGCGTTTTAATGATGTTTCCACCATGCGGCCAATGCAAAACCGGAAGAAAACAAAGAGCGAATGATGAAATTTACACAAAGACGCTAACAAAAATGTCCAACTGCAGAGAGAACAAGATTTGGGCATTTCTTTTGGGAAAGGCCAACGCCAGAATTGTCAGACAAATTCAAGGAAAGGCAAGAGACTCAGTTGTTTATGACCAAATTACGACCTGGCTAAGTAACCGTGGTGTATTCTGGGTCATGTCCTGCCTCCTGTACGCTCTAACCAGGCGCTAGCCCTCGTATTTCCAGTACGTGAGAACGCCCCCGACACGGACTGTCTCCTGTTGTGTGCTACATGTGAGTAAGGGAAACTTCACGCAATGTCCACAACTGATTTGTCGGACTTTTTCCCGAGTTCATATGAGAAAACTGCTTTAGAGAGTGGTAAGATGTTACGGGCAATACAATTCAAACAATTGGCAGAAAGATGCTTTGTAGAGCGGAGCACATTGTTCTCTGTGGTGTTGTCACTACAAGCAACCCCTTTTACATCACACATAGTCAGTTGAATCCATTGTCGATATAAACACATTGCATGCAGCTTTAAGCTTTTGAGATCACTAAGTATCGGCAAAAGGTTTTGCTGTGCTATATGATTTTGCTTTGTAAGCACTCGGGTCTGAAACTATCACAATGAGCCATTTATTTTCCAATGAAAGCTGCCTCTAAAACTCTCACCGTGATAATTAATGAGATCGACATTTTCAATTATCTGTTTCCTGCCTTTACTCGGCTGTTGGAGTGCACAGCAAAAGAACAGCTGTTAGCTTCGACGGGGTAGGAAGACGGGTGATGGAGAACAAAGTGGGCAGCATCTGCCTCTCTGAAACAACGTGTTATTTTTCATCAATATCTTTGTGTGACATACCACCACCAGAGCAGCTTTCCTCCAGGTGTGTCTAATATAGTTGAACACGACAGAATGTACCAGTATTGGTTAAGTTATGCAAACAGACGTGTGGTTTGTTTAATGTTGCCTCGTGGAACTGAACAGTTGGTACAGAGGCCTACAGTATGCCACATAATACAGTGACATGCTAAAGTTATTTAAAAAAAGGAATAAATTGATCTTTATGCCTTAATCAAAAAGATTTAGGAAAATCCAACCTTTTAAGGAAACCAATTTTCTTTGTGAATGATTAATGTATTGTAAATAAATACCTGTTTTTATTCCAAAGGCCAAGGGAACTATAGCAGGATGCATAGTATCCTGATCCAGGAAATAACTGCCTGCCTGAATTCAACATAGGGGTGTGTATACCTGTATTTTAAGGAAAAACATTTATTTATGTACAATACATTATTCTTTAACAAAGAAAATTGGTGTCTTTAAAAGGTTGGATTTTCCTTCTTTTTTTTTTTATTAAGGCATTTAGATTAATTTCCAAAAGATGTTTTTTATTCCTCTTTTTAATCAACCTTAGCATGGGTGTTTAAACTTATGCAAGCCACTGTTAAAGGCAGTTTGATGCTGTTTAAATTCTCTATCCTTAGAAACATGGCCGTATAGGTAAAGCACTTCTTACTGTATAACGTCACTGTACAGTCTCCAGGGTATGTGGCAGATGTTCTTCTTCTTAATGTACTATAGGAGCAGGTTTCCCTGTATCCCTCCCTATGTTTTAAAGACTATTCACAGTAGCCTTTCAGAGTTGTTTAATGTGTAGCAAAGATATAATGTCAAAATGGGTCATGTAGAGGCATGGGGCCCCTTTTTTACTTTCACCAAGGTCAGTAGGTCTCTGTTGGCTTATGGTCTATTCAGCTGGGAGCTGCAATTAGGCTGTGAAACCCTGTATCATACTGGGTTAGTCACCAGCTTCAGTTGCCCACTAGTACTATATGCATCGCCCCAGTGACACCTCGTAGAGTTTTTGGAAGGCCACAGTCGGCCCACAGGGCAATCATTAGTTCATATGTAAATATGAGGAATGGATGCAGATTTCACCTTGCCTGCATGGATAGGGCGTAGTAACTTGGGAATGACAAATAAGGGTCATGTAGCCCAGCCACTGCAAATGCCTTTGGTTGCTGTTGTTTTTATGATGCTGAATGATAATTGGGGTCTGGAAAAGAGGAGACCAGTGCAGAGACCTGCCACACGAAGACATTTAAATAAAATGCAAGAATAGGCATGGGATGACGACCACGTGCTGTTTACTGCAAATACACGTAAATAGAATTAGGCAATATTTTTTCTGCATGACTATTTTGCTTATTGTCTCCCGATGCAGTTATTCAGGCGCTCCCATGAAAGCTTGGCCCCATTATCATGTGGTTTTGCATTTGTATAGTTTTTGTAAGAGAAGGCAAGCCCTGCTGTGGTGAAATAGTTTCACGCTGAGATCAGTGGAGCGCATGTAGCTCAGTGAATGCTGTTGTACATTCTCACTTTTGCACATCAGAAGAGACGCAACAGCTCTTTCTTCCTCGCTGGGTCAGAGCAAGTCAAAGATGCAAATGTGAGCATTCAAGCATGGAACCCCTGACCTAAGTAGGCAAGTCTGAAACTATAGAAGAGCCAGCACTTTCCTCTCTTTAAAGAACGTGAAATATGCATTGGCTCATTTATTTTGTGTTATCATGTGTTTCTTTACAGAACAAAAACATCCACAGGGCGGATTTTATTTTTTTGCCTTCTTTTTCTGTGTTCATCTTGCTTGTGGGAGCCAAAATGAAATGATCAGAAACATCACAGAGTGACAGATTTAGTCTGTATTTCCATGCTGGCATTTCAGTCGAGATCATATCTGCTACGCTGGCGTCAGGAGATTTTACAGTCGGGTCAAACCGCAGTAAAAAAAAAAAAAAAGAAAAACAGTTGTGATGCTGACTGTAACATTGGTATACAGGTGAGCACACAAAGTACCGACCCATTTCACATCACTGCAGACAGCGAAAGGCTCCAGGCACCATGGTTGAGTGTTTGCGGGACATGTGAAAAAAGTATATGCGGAAAATTCCGCGTGACAAGCAACACAATGACACACTTCTTTTTGATTGCATTGCTGTTTCGCCTCCATGTCAGTGTGCGCTGTTGTCTGTGGCTGTCACTAGTGGCATCACTGTGCACTTTGTGAAAAATAGTAGTATAAAAAGTATTATTCTGATGCAAATCACCCTACACAGCCTATACAAAATGATTTAGATTTTTTTTCTATATATGAATTTACCTGAATGTCAACACCGTGCGAGAAACTCTGCAGAAAATTGGCTCTGCACAAATCTTATTTGGCGGCAGAAGCGAAGAGCAAGAAAACGCTCCATCAGCTCTCATTTCAAAACAGTCAATAGTGTCGAGGAACCCAATGTGTCACACTGCTGGGCTGTTATTCTGCCAGCTCTTGTGTTGGGTGCTTCTGGGGTAAGAAAATAAGCAACAACTGGGCTGAGTCTGCGCGGTCCTGCGCCGTGAGCCACCCATGTGGATCGTGCCGGAAAATAATTAGCACAATTACTTGGTGAAAAAGGAAAATGCAACTTGAGGAAATCAACTGTTAAGGAACATCTGAGGCCGCAGCAAGCTGTGCCTCGGCATATGCTCCTCCGGTGTTTTCAACAATGCTCAATGCAGGAGAATGAAGGACAAAAGTCTCTCATAGTTGAACTTTAACGGTTCCTGAAGATGGACTCTGGCTTTTAATTTTTTCATTCTTTCAATTTCCGCCCTAGTGCTTTAGTACAGGACATTAACTTTTTGTTGGGATTTCCATTTATTACATCAAAAGGAAAAAGCAAACATGTGGTTTTGTCTTTAAAATCCGTTAATGTTATCAAGGTAATTAAGAACTGGAATCTTTCTATAGACACATCACACCTAATTGGAAACACATACGTAGCCACAAACACGACCAGAAGTCTATGGTTTTAAAAAAACCTCATTCAGGGAAAAGAAAACTTGAGACGGCAACCTTTTAGAGGTCTGTTTTACACATAAACCAGTCTCAAAATTCCACTAACTGAACAGTTTTCAGAACATCTGACAGGGGAAAATCCAGCTCCACAGTGCTCCATCTTACTGTACCACGTAACCAGTTGGTACCCTCAGTGTCTGGCTTGAAATGAGCTGGAGTCATATACTGTCCTCTCGGCTCTATAGAGTGGCATGACTGCTGTCTTGGTTTATCTTGCTTTAACATCACACAATTGGACTGCTCAAGCTGAGTCTTGAAGATAAAATGAAATTGTCCTGGCCATGTATGAAGTACTCCCTGGTTTACAGGACACCACTGTCAAAGCTGTGATAAACTCTAATCTATCACCGCGATGGGGTTGATTCACTGGTACTTTGAGACAGTATGTTGGCCACCACCTCATATAATCAGGAGTCCATAACAGCAAGTTGTAATTATCTGTACCTATACAGTCCGCCCACTCAGTCTTTTCTGCAGGGGCTTACTGCAGCAGCTCGTCTGAATTGGGGGTATTTATACATGAAATTAAGGTGTAATTAAAATCGGTCTGGTGCTAGAGGGGCTGAAGGTGATTATGCTCATTTGCATAGTACACTGATTTCTTTTTTTAATGCTGCCTTCACAATTACGACCGGTTCTAACACATTTTAGACATCCATCATTTTTAGTATTTCAAACAGAGCCCAAACTCTGGGATGATTACAAACAGTGTTTATGTGCGATAACATTTAGCATTCTTAACGTAACTCCAGGGTAAGGCTAAATGATTGACATGCCACCAATGTTAGTTCATGAAACGCACCAACTGAATGGAATTTTCAATGTACAGCTTTTTATTTTTTATTCGCTATTAAGGCATCTAGCAGATGTTTTTTTTTCTTCTTCTCATGAGTAAATTAAATTACTACCATGTTGTACTTGATAAGATCAAAAAAAAAATGTAAGCAATGAAACAAGATTCTGGTGAGAATCTGATGAGGAATCATTGGAACTGGACCTGTGAAAATACACATTAGGATTCAGCTCATTTTTCACAGGCACAACATTATCTAATTTGCTCCATTGGGCTTGTTTTGAAGCAAATGGGAGACTATTATATGGGCTGTAGACCAAGGAGAAACTCATTACTTCTCACATTATCACCGCAAACGCGAGGAGGAGGAAGGTAGCTCTGTCGCCTCAGCCTGGTCGCGGGCGCCTCGTCCAGGTTGTAAATGGACCCCTCTCGGCTGATTTGCCATTGCATCCTAAGCCTTCCATGATATTTGGTGAAGGGATGTCACGACTGCTCCAGCTGTCACGGGCACAGCTGTTCACTTTCCTCTTGAGTGAGCAGAGCTGCCTTCGCCCCGCGGCTTGATGGCGTGTGAATGTATGGGCAAGAGTGTGTCCAAGCGCAAGCATGCAGGGAAACTGACAAGGTGCACGAGAAAAGCAGCTCATTCCAAGAAGCAGAAATATAAACAACTCTACACAAGTAAATTGGGAGCCGCGGGCAAGGAAGGTGTTTCGCTACATATTTTCCAAATGCTTATATGAAATTATTCCCTCAATGTGGCCAGAGAGGACGTTTTATGACGAGTGGTGTCCTGCACTTGTCTTGTCCAAAGAGGCTTTTGAAGAGAACCTGAGGAAAATGTTCCGCTGATCTATGCACTGCTGCATAATTGATGCTTCTCCCCTTTGGCCTGGGCAAGCGTTTAGTTTATCACAACACTCTTCACACCATGAGTGTGTCTCTTTTGAGGTTTAGATGTCCCCAGTGCTAAAAGAGCCATATTGATTGCATACTGAAACAGTCAGTTATGATGAATGGACACTCGCTAAATCAAATCTGGAGATGAATCAACCAGCGGCGGTGTCATTAGGGCTTTGTGATGGCTAAATGAATATGGTGATTAAATGAGAGGTTGCTACTATGTCACTGTGTCAGCTCTGACAAGCTGACCTCAGATCAGATGGCAATGGAGGAAAAGACATTTCATCATCTTCCACCTATATAGAGTCTTTGAACTTTGACATTTACATTCATCATCTGGGGTTTTCCTAACACTTGTACCATGGAGTAGCAGGATTCACATAGTTAGAAACAGCTTGCACCGGCTCGGCAGTTCTTGCTTTTGAGCTTAATGGGAAAAAGGAATCCTTGCATTAGCTGAGAAAAGACAACACAACCAGTGTGTGAAGTCCAACACAGCAGAATGTGAAAAGACTATCAACTGTTTTCTGCATCTATATTGGTTGAGCTAATAAAAGTATTCTAGTCTGGCATAAAAAAAAAATGCAAATGCTGACAAAATCAATGCACCCCGCTGCCTAATCCACAGCAAGCACATTTGGCTCATTTCACAAACAGGCAATACATGTACACACACACACATGTACTGTATATTACACACACTCTCGCACACAGAGACAAATCTGTGATACATCGTGTCCCTATGACCCTTATGCTCCATATGGTCAAGAAGAGGGCAGAGAAAATAAGCACACAGCTCGGTGGGTGACTGCAGCTTGGCAGCCAGCGAAGCCCCGAGGTCCGTGGTGTCGAAGCAACATAGCGATGGTTGGTACAACTCTCTTTTTGATACCAATTCTCCTGTCCTGCTTCATGTACTGTAGGGCAGCGTGTATTGTTGGCCTCATTTTCAACATTTGCTCCATTGTAAAAGCAGCAAAGCAAACAGTATGCAGTATGTAAACATCATATGTACACAGTGTGTTAAGCTCCCACATGGCACCAATGACTGTAACATGGGCTTGCTAAGGAAGAGCAGGTGAAAGACAATGGGAAAATTTTTACAAATGATGTTTTACAAATGACCGTTAAAAAAATATGGCAACGAGTCCACACTTTTTACAGTTACCTCTACTGAGCCATGGGGATTTAACAGATAAAAGTTTTTTCTGGCCAAGCCAATACAATGCTGGTAAATTCCAATTTAAGGAGATTAAAAAAACTAAATTTAATAATGTCTTTCCAGTACAATTAATAATACCTTTATTTATAAAGCACTTTTCAAAACAAGTTCTGGTCAGTCTGGATAAAGCACAGCCTTTGCTCTTAACAGTTTGCATTAGAATTCCTTTCTACCAAAATATATAATTGAATGTGTTTTCAATTTGGGTGAAACAACGCTTTCATTTTTGAACTGATCACCACTTTGATAAAACTGTGGCTCAACCTACACAGTGGGCTTTTAGCCAATGAATGCTCTTCACATTATTAGGCGTGTTTTCAGAAAGGATATACTGTACACGCAATGAACAAAGTCCCAGCTGTTTCTTTAACTGCTACTACTACTCCTGAGAGAAGAACTGCATGACAAATTGTATGTGTGCCACGTTAATGTAGTTCCTGTACCGCGTGGAATTAAAACTGTCTTCTAGGTCACTTAAGGCGCACTGATGCAATAGACCAAAGATTGCGTGACAATTTGAACTGAGAATCCAATTAAGCCATTACCAACAAATCCAAGGCGGTGTGCATGGCTTCCCCCTGCCTGTGAATAGCTAAATAGTTGACCAAATAAATACATATCCATTCAAAACCAGTCAACTCTATCAGGCTATTGACCGATCAGACAGCTGATATACTGTATACCTCTCTTGCCTTCCCATGGAGATGAGCATTGTTGAGGGGGAGGGGCTCAGTGGAGCTGAAAGCACTCTCTCTCAGTTATCAATAGGGAAAAAAAATATGTGCCGATCCCCACTTTGTCAAAATTCATTCAGTCGGTAGCGAAAGCTTTTATGTCTTTATGTAATTTGTGCCGATGGCAGTGCCCCAGAAACATTTTACAGTGTCACTATTCAGTTTTGCCAGTGGAGACCATACAGTGCACCTATGACAAATTGCTTCAGTAGATGGGGGCCTGCCCTAACAAAAAGATCATCATTTATAAAATAGTGGCACTGGGTGACCTCTAGATGTTTTGATGTGTGAAATAATGTTATTGTAAGCGCAATTTCCATAGCATGTGAACGGCCATTCACATGTGGCCATATCTTCCAAATGGTTTCCTAATTTGAGTGGACAGGTCCACGATCGGGTCACCCGCCATCAGTGTCATGCATTTGACCAGGAATAAAGCTGAAATCAATTTCCTCTGGTCTCTCTGTGGGGCCTTTTGAATGCCCTTGTGTTTGTGCCTGAGGGAGCACTTAGTCCACTTCTGCTGACCTCTTTGTCCTAGCCGCTATAAGCGTATCGCTCCCATTGAAATCGTAACTGCTTTTCAATCTGTGGTCAAAGCAGCTGGGCACACTTTTTAAAACCCCAATGAGTTTTTAAAGCACTTTACTATAGTTACCAGATATATGAATGTTAGAGAGTTATCAATACGGGCATAGTCATTGTCAGAAATCTACCTAAATGCTGCCCGAGGGACCAGTTCCTGTCACTTCTCCACTGGCAGGCCACCCTTGCCTTCGTTTACGCTTAAAAGTTGATGGAATAAAATTACAAGGCGTGCTACAGACAACTGCCCATACCATTTTACCAATATTTGTGCTTTATAGCATAATTATTTCTGTTTGTAGTAATGCTCCATCAAAAATGTTGAATGAAGCCTCCGCTGGAGATCTTAGAACACGTTTGTCATATTTAGACAGTACTCAGCTGCTGTAAGGCTTAACTGTTTTCAACTATATGAAAAGTTGAGCTTAGTGTGTAACATAGAAGGAACAAATGGAAGCCAATACAATCATTTTCAAACTTTGTGTCATATGCAATTGTAATTCAATTACTGTACCACCAAGGAGGCCTGGAATCTGTTGCAGAATGGCTCGTTCCGACTCACTGCTTTGGATAATGGTGTTTTCTTTGCTCAGGAAATGAAATATAATATCATTAAATAGAGATATGCAGAATGAAGTGTCGACAGATCCATCTTGGGTGCCCGCTCAATCTGTTTGTGGGTGCTGAGTGACTCCCCAATGACAGATCCAGCTTATCATTGGAACATCCCGCTCATGGAAATCTGGGGATTTGGCTCATTTGACCTTTTAGAGATTTATGGCTGTCAATATGTTGAGGTAGGACCAAAGACAGGCAATTAAGGGTTGATGCTGAAGAATGCTGAACAGTCTATAACTAAGGATTTGTTGTGAGGATAAGAGGTCTTTTCTAAGGCCACACGTTCACACATCAGTCTATGAGCCTTTCCTTGTAATCCATATGCATGCAGGTTCACTTGTTAAATTTGCACCAAAGATAAAATCCTCCTTGAACACGGATGTCAGCTGTGACTGATACCATTGACAAGAGACAGCTAGGATTTTCAGTGTTTGCACTAACCCCATAGATACTGTTTGCCGTGGTTACTACTGCTTTTAGGGGCTGATGAGTGGAAAAAGGAAGAGGAAAGGCAATAAAGAAAAGCTTTGATGTTGTCATGCATGATTGTGCGGAGGCATCCTCAGGCTTGTGTCGACTGTGTTGATTTAGTGAGTGCCGCAGAAACGGGAATACAGATAGCTATTTGGGGCAAGGCTCTGAGAATTAGAACCTCTCCAACATCCTTTATCTTCGGTGACACTTCAAATAGTACAGATACGAGCCTCAGATTTTGTTTCACAAAGGTGGCACTATGCCCGTTTAATTAATTTGCTTTAGGGGTGGGGTGACTGCTTTTAGGAAAAGGACTAGGGAAAAGGGGCATAGGAGCCAATAAGACCAAAAATGGCACTCACCACTCCAGCTAACAAGCAGTGAAGTTTAATCATTCATTCTAACAGGGATTCAGCTGAAATACTTTGAATATAAACAGGCGCCAAGTATGGATCTTTTCTTATATACACTGTGTGCACAGTTATTAGGCAAGTGAGTATTTTTGACCTTATCTTCATTTTCGTGCATATTTTCCAATTCCAAGCTATAGAAACTTAAA
>NC_048425.1:13985325-14021290 GCF_013103735.1 Etheostoma cragini | reverse complement strand
CTATATTCCAGAAATGCAACCTACCTGGAGTGTCCAGAAGTACCAGGTGTTCAGTGCTCAGAGACATGGCCCAGGTAACAAAGGCTGACACACGACCACCACTTAACAAGACTCATAAGTTGAAACGTCAAGACTTGGCCAAGAAATATCTGAAGACCGATTTTTCAAAGGTTTTATGGACTGATGAAATGAGAGTGACTCTTGATGGACCAGATGGATGGGCCCGTGGCTGGATCTCTAATGGGCACAGAGCTCCACTTCGAGTCAGACGCCAGCAAGGGGGAGACGGGGTACTGGTATGGGCTGCTATTATAAAGGATGAGCTAGTTGGACCTTTTCGGGTTGAAGATGGACTTAAAATCAACTCCCAAAACTACTGCCAGTTTCTAGAAGATACGTTTTTCAAGCAATGGTAAAGTAAAAAGTCTTTATCCTTCAAGAAGGCCATGATTTTCATGCAGGACAATGCTCCATCACATGCATCCAAGTGTTCGACTGCATGGCTAGCCAGCAAAGGACTTAAAGATGACAGTAAAACGACATGGCCCCCTTCTTCACCTGACCTAAACCCCTTTGAGAACTTGTGGGCCCTTCTTAAACGTGAGATTTACAGTGAGGGAAGACAATACACCTCTTTGAACAGCATTTGGGAGGCCGTGGTTGCTCCTGCACTAAAAGTTGATCATCAACAGATCAAGAAACTAATAGATTCCATGGATGGAAGGCTCATGACAGTTATTGAAAAGAAGGGTGGCTATATTGGTCACTGAATATTTCTGGACATGTCATTATTGTTTATTTGTACATCTTGAGTTTTATTCTTACTCTAAGAAATTAAAATAAACAAGTGAGATGGGGAAATCTTAGTTTTTCCAATTAGTTGCATAATAATTCTGCACACCAATAGTTGCCTAACAATTCTGCACACAGGTATTCTCCTGAGAAACCCAAAACTCAGTTTCCTTTGTTACATATTCTGATTTGAGGTTTATTAACATTCCTGATTGACTGATAACAATGCATTTGTTACAGTACAATACAATAAATTCTCAGGAATAGAACTTCCCGAATAATTTTGCACATAGTGTACAGTATGTTTTGGTCAGTTAGTCTGCTCAACAATCCCATTTTGCAGCAATAAAATTGATGTCAGAGGAACAAACAGAGAAATCTTTCTTTTTAGGTAAAACTGATGTTGACAAAGTTTCCTTCATTTGAAATTGGGAAAAATTTGATGTTGGAATAAAGTTATAAATTGCAATATATTACAGAATATTGCAATATATGTTTAAAATCTCAATAATATTGTATTGCGGCATAAGTATAGTGAGGATATTGCATCTGGATGCGTCTGGTGATACCCACCCCTAATACATTTTAGGTGAAGTTTGCATCATTTTATAGAACTTTTGACAGATGAATTTTAATTTCAGCACACTGATAATTAGAAGATCCAAAGTGAGGCACTGTGGGAAGTCACTTAAAGACAAAGCAAAGCCATGTGGTAGCTTGGCAACGACTTGTAATTCTGGTGGCACACACGAGGTCTCCAGGTGTTGGGGTCTTGCTGCCTGTATTGCAACAGCAGGGCATTCCAAATGCCTAACAGGACTCTGCACCTGAGCTCAGGACTGGAGAGCCAAACAATATGGGGATGTTTGATTTTGAAACATAGTCTATGGATCATGCAAGCAGGCACTAAGGCAAAGGGGGCAGATGTTTCCCTATATCAGACCCAGGAAAGAAATAAATAACTGCAAAGTGCAACAAATGAGTTGCATCCACTCCATGCGGTGGACATCTGTGCTCCAGACTGCCTCTAGTTGTGTCCCTTTGTTTAGTATTACTGACTGCTTTTGTTCTTAAATAGGGAAACACTGAAATCTTTCAAGGCTAAGAGTCCAAATAATATTATTTAACTGAGTTTTAATTTCCAGGGATGGACAAATTCAACTTGGAGGATTTCATCTGAATGTAAGTACTCAGATGAAAGGGGACCTCTATGTTCTGCCTTCTCTCCATCTAGTTTTTTTCTTTTCTTAATATGACACACTAGTAGCAGCCTATTGTACATTACACTTGCAAGCCATGCACATTTGGCTAAACACTGCTCTGAGGCATAATGTAATCAGGGAAGCCATATTCTTGTCGTGAGTACCCAATATTGGGGAAAATGTGATTCGGCGCATTCTCATCAAACCCCTGGAATGAAATATGATTTTTTTTTATAGCTGTGGTATTTGCTAGAATAATATGTTTGCCAGGTGAATAATCACACTGGCTGGAAGTGACAAACCAGTGTGCTGTGCCGTAAATAAGATGGGAATGGGGCATAGGGAAATGATTATTATCCCTTTAGGACGGTGTTCTGCTGTTACTATTCTAAAATATAAGGCTAGTGCTTATACATATATATTCAAAATACGGCTGTTTGGCACTATCCAGTGCCCCACCACTCAGGGGGCTCAAAGGGCTTTAGATGAATCACAACTGTGATGACATGCATCCCCAAACAGTTAAGCCACTGTTTGATGAATGTGATCCACTAAATACAGGGAATGTAGAATATAGTTGGCAGACGTTGGCTGACAGAGGATTCTGCTGGAGTAAGCCACAAAATGCCTTGTAAATTCAACTGTTTTCTTTCTACTAAAAGCTAGAAAACATGTCACTCCTTCTGCTGCCAAGATTATCAATGGCATCCAGACATGCATGCTAATAACAAGACTAACGCTGAGTTTTAAACGAACGAAACATATTTCGTTTTACTTTAAGTATGTACTACAGCTGCATTTACAGAGTATGTACTATCGCATGCAGTATCCATACCATTGGAACATACTAATTCTTTATAACATTGTCCCTTAAACTTTGACGCTCAAAGTCATACTGTATATGCTGCGCAGTGGACTGTGGGTAGGAATAGCCTAACAACAATGCTGACGTGAATACTGCAAAATCTGACTGCATGCAATAGCATGCAATATTTTCTGTCATTGTTAATAGTATGGTAGTATGGGTATTTCAGCGCAGGACAAGAGTCTGGAGTCATGATAATGGCTCTGTATAGCTGTACCTGGGTGTCACAGTGCTTAGAGATACAGTAAATGCTCCTGGCAGCATGCTGACATGCTCACAGTTACAGGGCTGACATACTTTTTAGTACAGTAGGTGTAATGTCTATCAACTTTTATGGACATCCATCCAATAGTTCAGCCAAGATAGTTCAGTCACCCAACCAAACGACTGACAGACCACATCGCCCACCAACCTAAAAAGGTTTTCAATTTAATGACCAACCTTGAGTTAAGGAAACGTTTGTGGGTGGGCAGGAGAACAATGGGTTTTCTTGAGGAAAAGAAGAACCAAACGGCCGTATACAGAGGACAGGTGGGGTTTAGGAAAAGAAGAACGGGTTGGGTTTAGGAAAAGAAGAACGTGACAGGTTGGATTTAGGAATCATGACATGTTAATTTTCAGCTGTAGTCCTAGTTACCTAGCATGCATGTCTTTATGGTGGAAACCGGAGAACCCGCAAACACGGGGGGAAGATGCAAACTCCACACAGAAAGGCCCGGAACGACCTATATTCAAGCCCAGAACTTTAGTTTTCCGTGTTGGCCACACGGATTTCTCCCACATTCCGTGCCACCACCACTTAATGCTCTGGTAACAGTTTGTGATCATTCCAGGGAAGTCTGTGAGACCAGGCTGTTGATGGCTAACTAGACCGTTATTTACAGATTCATACATTTGTTTATGCTCAATTTCTAATAATCTAAGTTTAAGATTGCACATACGGAGCCCTTTTAACAATGTAGTCTAATTATAAAAATGCATACATGATTGAAAAAATACATATGACGAACATACACACATGAAGTGGAGACTAATAGCTTTGTTTAGGTTTGCTCCGAACAGTGTGAATAATAGTCATCTTAAAGGTTTATGTGCTTGATTATTATTCCGCTCATATAAAGGATATCTCTCCGGTAATTGGAAACTTAAAATCCCATCCTACCAGGGGCAATGTCAAAACATTTACACCTTGGCTTGCAAATCTGATAAAACTAGAGTTCTAAAGATAGTGATCTTAATCTTTACTGTTATACACAGATTTCTTCTGACAGTAACAGTTGAAGAGGCCACGGCCTTCAGAGTCTCTGCTTTGGAATGAAAGGATTCCAGCTAGCCTGGATTAGTGAACCACATCCAAAGTTTCTATAATGGACTCCTCGTATCCTGTTACTACGGAGCCCCGTAGGTGACATGGATGGGAAAAAGAAAATACAAAAATAAATAACATGTACTGAGGACAAACAGTTTTGTAAGATCTTGAATTTGTTTAGCGAGATCTCAGGTTGTATTTGCGAAATCTTGACTTTGACATGGAGGAACAAAAAAACAACAACAAACAAATGAACAACACTTAGCCACTGAAATTAGTTTGCAGTTCCTTACTTTACCAGCCTGAGGCGAAGAAGTGCACTAGATCCCCAGTACATGTTTTTTTTTTTCCTCCATGTCAACCCCGGGTCTCCGTATGTTACTTTGTCAAAAGTCAAACCTATATTGGTTCAAGTCTTTGAAATGCCACAAAGGGACAACTTGAAAGGGAATGGATAATGTTGTCATTGAAACGTGTGATTCCTCACCCCTAACCTGAGTCTTAAACTGGCGGATGATTTCTGGTATCTCTTCAAAAAGAAAAGGAGCAGCTCTGGCACACCAAAGAGGTCAAAGAAATCAGGTGGATCCAAAAGAGCTGTAATGGTTTTGGTGGGGTTCATTTCTTAAACTAGATAAAGTGCATCGTTGAAGTAAAAAGAGAAAAGACTTGTTTTTTCATTTTCCGGCGGATCCATTCAGTTATGTCGGCCTTATCTTCTATCCACAGCCAACTGTATGGTCCAACATTGCCTTGATACGACAAGTGTAAGATAAACTTGACAGATCAACTTTTCCGATAGTCTTCGCGCCCATACACAACTGGGACCTCTAATCTGATAATCCACCAATGAAAGATTAGGCGCAGGGAGTATTATTGTGTTGTCACTCTTGCTTACAGGGTCACATGGGCTTTAGCTGCCCGGGTTAGGCATCCCTCTGCAAATCCTGGGAAGGTGTCACATCTCAGCAGGTGAGGTGCAGCGATAAGACAGACTGGGGGATATTAAATGGACGAACTGCAATTATCACAGACATTAATAAAAAAAAAAGGAGAAATCTACAGGAGGGTGACAGGGTGGCGTTGGGATTAGAGACACGTTCTGTAGCTGAAAGGTCACAGATATAATTACAGAAATAGTCACTATGTGTCCACAACAAGCTATGGACACAGGACATAAAAAAACATGAGAAAATAGGGCCCAGGTTAAAAAATCCCTTATAGTCAGTCATCAAGCAACACTAACCTCCGATCTGCGTGGTCTCTTTCTGCATCGGCTATGCATTCATTTGGTTTTGTAAAACATGCTGGAACTCAAACCTAAGTTATAGAGCATATTCAGTATCAAAAAGTTTGATTTCTGCTATGAACGACATTAACTCAGCCCACATTGTCCTCTTCTGCTCTTTTCAGTTTGCAATCCCGCTCCTATGTACATTTCCAAACCTGATATTAACCATCCAGGCAGCTCCTGCATATGCTCACTGCTATTTTGCAAGGAGAGTCGGAGAGTTGGAGTAATTCAAACATTCTTCAAACTGCAATTTATTTTCCCCGAGTTGTAATTATGGTCTATTAAAATGCAAATGATGTCAATGGCAGAGCAGCGCTAATCACTCAATGTCTGTTTATGGGCTGTAGAGCCACATTAGAGAGACTCACACTGTGGAGACTGAGACGTACAGAGGTCCTCTATCAGTGAAGGATCCTGTAAATTAGACCCCTTTCTCGATAGTGTGCATCTCAGGGATGGTAGTTTTGTCACATAATAAAATTGAAGATATATGAAGTTTATGATTTCCGACCAGCGCCTGCTTTATCAACAGCAATCTGTGAAAGTTTAATATGACCAACGTGCACCTTCTGTGGACTGCATGCCTCCTACTGCATAAGCACCTATACTAACTCAGAATATTATGTGTACTCCTGTACACTTTGAAAATAACATGTACATGAAAAATGTCCACTAAATGGAAATGGGATTTCACAATAATTCATCTCCCTCTCCAGACAAAGTGCACACTTTTTTTGACGATGATCAAATTAATCACTTTTCCCCAATAAATATATTTTTGGTCAGCTCGCTTCCTTTCATATTAAATAACCAATTCCATAATAGAGCTTCACTTATGTTTCAGTGAACCTCACATGGTTGTTATGCCATAAACCTAAGTGTAGCCAACTTTTGTGCTTGAGAAAAGCTCGTGATATTGATTGTTTGTATATCAGATCAATGCACGCTTATTTACTGCAACATATTAACACATAAATGTATGTAATGGATGTGCTCTGTCTGTAATTAAATAATCTAAACAACATTGTTAAGCAGTTAACAACTCAGCTAATCAGCTATGCAAAGTACACAGAAATATTACTTACATATTAAGCCTATATGCAGTTGCTGCCTCGGCGTACTGGCAGCTTAAAAATAAAACATACTGACTATAGCCACGATATTTTTTTTTTCAGATTTTCTGTTAATAAAGCTTTAAGAATTCACTGCATAAAAAGGTTTGGACAGGTTTTGACCCCCCTCCACACACACACATAAACTGCATTTGATCTTTTATTTTTTAAACCGTCCTCCATTCTCAAACTCTTAATGAGAATGCACGGTTTGAAGTCCTATGTTATGTACATTTGAGGTCCTCAGTTAAACATAAAACACAAAGTTGATCATTATCCATATTTCAGTAATTTTTATACATGGGTGCAGCAACGGGTAGAATATGTTCCTGCATGTCAAACCTGTGGTTAAACTACACATGGTTTCCTGTTATGGGTCATCATGTGAGTAAAAACTACTCAAGAGTTGCACTTATGGAATAATCAATGTGATGAGCTTGAATTACATCTGCGTTGTAAGCGAGCTCTTGTTCTTCTCTCTGCCGTCTGTAATTTGGACCCACCGCTATGTTTTCCTGTTAGTCGATGTATGTGTACGTTCTGTGCTGCCATCACTTTTGCTATGCATTGCATCAAGCCTAGTGGGGATTAAAGCTTATCTACTGTTTTTCACATGCCGTTACAACAACCTCATGTTCCCCTTATCACAGAGGTAGATGCTGACAAGACACGGTGTTACTAATAATCAAAAACCTGTGAGCTGGATGCAGCCCAGCAATGCAGAACTTTCAACTGAAATTGTAAAAAAAAAAAAAAAAACTGAGCTATCTGGCAAATCAAAATAAGTAAAATCAGGTTATATTTAGTAAATAGGAATTCTTTGACACCTGAGATATAGCGGGGGCATGTATTGACACAATTACATGCAGACTAATTGGGGATGCTGAACCCTCTGCAGGAATAAGCATGGTAAGATAACGCTACATGCATAGGAGGCTAACAAACTGCACCCCGGTACACTTAATACATTGAGAACAGGCTGGCTGCAGTAGTGGAGTGGAGTGCTTTTGTAATCACTGGTGAGAGGATTTGTAAGAATATAAATAGCACTTTCATTAGATCAATACTGTCATCCCTCCTCTGTCGGCTCACATTAAGAGCACAAGCCGGGTAATAATGGAGGACTGGTTGGGCACACTGTAGCATTCTGTTTGATCTCAAGAGAGGGTTTCCCCTAGGGCAGTCCCTGGCTGATAAATTCATCTTTTGGACTGTCCCCCTGGGAGCTTGCAAATGAGTGAGGGGCATTGACTTTTCATTAAGGAGATCACTGCATTGGAAATTGAATTCATGTTGGGCTTAAGAACATAACAAAGCTGTTTGCGAGTCAGCCGAAGGCCACATACGAGTGCCGATACACCGAAAACTGATGTTTTGGTTGGCTTACAACTCTCCTCCCATTCCCTCGAGTGAAATACATAAAGGTGTCAAGGAATAGAGTAAAAAGTTGAGGATTTCTCCATTGTTGTTGGATAGAGTGCGCTATAGTTGCTGCTTGATGTGCGTAGCCTAATTTGAAATTACGATAGCAGACTTGGACACAATGCTGCCCATGCAAGTGCACAGTTAAATAGAAGATCTGTTATTTCACACCCACATAGTCCATGCAGTATAATAGCAGTGTATTGCATTTGGTAGCGTCTGGAAGCAGAAACACACACAGTAGAATTCTGAAAATGTCATCTCATCAATAAATATCCTCATAACAGGGGCTATTTCTCTAAACCATGACACAGTATACAGTAACCGTTTTGTCATCACTCAACTGTTGAAATGAATGGGGGTATTTACTCTATACAATGCATCAATGTAATAGGCTCATTACACATGTAGAGTATATTATTCTACTCTTACAGTTTCATTGCAGGGGATTCATTGTTATTTATAGACTGGATATTACTCAAGTTCGTGATGGTTCAGCAAAATACCAAGGGTCACTCCCGCGGCACTGTACCTCCCTCCTATGCAAAGCTTCACACTTGCTGTAAATTCCATCAAGGTGAACTAAAGTGTTTACCCCATTAATTTATTTAAGCTAAAGCCAGAGCGCTGACCCATAAAATGAGCTAAGATAATACTGACCTTAACATGGTCTTCTGCACATGGAGGTAATTGCCAAGGCTCCAGATCAATCAATATTGACTTGCCAGTTTTTTTTCCCCACTTCTCCCACTACGGCTTGAGCTGAATGTGTAGAATTGGCTTTAGATGGATGGAGAACATATCCCTGATAGTTTAACCTTTATCTAGCTAACATGTTCACTTATCTGTACAATTATAGATTTTGCCAGTCAAGCTGTTTCACAGAAAATCTGTCGAGTGTTAAAAGACTGGAGAGTGTTGAAGTTGAACTCTCTAGAATAATTAAAACGCATCTAATAAGAGTCTTACTACAGAAAGTGTTCAGTTCTCCATCTATAAGCATTACAGTCATACGCAGGCTTGCGTCTCTTGGCACATCACACCAGAAAAAGCTGATATTGAGCAATACTATTTCGACAATAAATTCCTGAGAAAACAAGTAAGCAGACGCCCTCACATAAACACACCTTTACAGCGCAATCACCGTGTACTCCCAGGCATTTGATTTCTCTTTAATTTTTCAAGGTAGGGGCACAGACTTAGCAGGCATTTCCATCTTGACTTGATAAATATCACAATCTTCTTTTCCCTGCCACACTGAAGTAATTTATTTTCTATCTCTCCAAGCTATATTTTCCAGTTAATATTTCATTTTTTTTCATACAACCTGACAAAGGATGCCACAAGGGATGATAAGAAGTCTGAAACCTTTTGCACTCTCGCTCTAGATACAGGATTTACCTTATGAATTTTCTGCAGAAATAAGACTTCTGAAATAAGGGATACACTTAAAACGGCGTCATTTTTGGACTCACCTCTTCTAACACCTACTTCTGAAAACATTAATGATGCATGTTTAATTTTGATTTGCATTTAATCTAAGTTCTTAGATGACTTCGGCTAACCACAAAGTTACAACCTGCAGTGAGCGTCTGATGGAAACAACCACACAACACATGCCTCGTACTCGTTTCCCTCAGGTAAAGCTCACAAACACTGGCTGACTGGAGTCGCTATTTATAGAGTTTTCACAACAGCAAATCCTGATTGTGTCACTCAGACCTATTTTCATACCCAGCAGCTAAACATTCATCATTCATATGCTACACATGTGCTATGTTTTGAGTCAGGATTATGAGATATTCAAAGTATAAACTCTATTGCATGAAAATGGTGATCTCCGTGATTAACGAAGCGGGCTTGTATTCTTTGCAGCAGAACCAAATTACATGATCCTTGAGTGACTGGTAGCAGTGTCCTTCTGGCTATTCAGCTCGCCCCGTAATTTGAATTTGATAAGATTTCTTTTTGAGACATTGTTAGGCTAATGTAAATTTGGAGGGAGGACGCCAGCCTACCGCTGGCTTAACTTTGATGAGGTGTTAATATCTAATATCAAGACCAGATAAAAACCCCTTATTAGCCCCAGTGGTCTTGCTAGAGTGGGGACTTATTACAGCGAGGAGATGAGACGAAAGCAGATGAAGTAGTAAGACTGCCAGGGGCTTTGTTACATGTCCTTAAGCTTTCTGACGGGGTCAACTTAATTTTGTGACTTTAATGCTGAGGGTTTACAAATGCAGACAAGCTGACATTGTTTGAGGGATCTAATTCAGACTCTCATATTTCATAGACTGCAACATCTGGGGGATTACAGTGTCTCGAGCCAGAGGCAGTTTGATAATCGGTTGTCATTTTTGGAGCTGTGTGCCCTTCCCAGCTTTGGCGGTTTCTAAAGGTCTTTGGTTCAATCAAATGTTTGCGAGATTAGTTGGCTGCACTCCTTTTTTAAGAACTATTTCCATGTGGGTTGGGTTTTAATGTTTGCCTTTAGGCTTTCACGGTAAAACACTTTGAAAATATACTGACATTTTTGGACTCTGAAAGTTGTAGCCATGCTTTGATGGCATTTAATGGCCAACAAAAAATAATACACATTGTAAAGTCCAACCAGTTGTGAAAATAGTTTGTAACAAACACATAAAGAGGATCATTGGGGCTGGATCTGAACTAAGGATCTGTAGTCAATTAGTAACGAGACTTAGGGTCTGCAGTCAGGTCAACATCAGTGCTTTTCCGGCATGCTAACATGCTCGTAATGGCAATGCTAAAATGCTGATGTTTAGCAGGTATAATGTTCCCATGTTGAACATCTTTATTCAGTGTGTGAGCATGCTAGCTATTACTAATTAGCGCCAAACACAATTTGGCTGAGCCTGCTGGGAACGTCATTAGTTTCACACGTATTTGGTCATAAACAAAACCAAAGTGTGACAATCTGTATATATACTTCTCTAAAAACAACAAATGTGAACCGGATGTTGGTACAAGAGGAAAGGTCAAGGAATCCCCATCGGGATTCATAGTCTTGGTAACATGAAACACACATTTTTTAACAATCCATGTTGAGATATTTCAGTCCAGACCAAGGTGGTCAACCAACAGACTTTGCCATCCATAGAGCCTTGCCACTAGCATTCCTACTGAATAGTTTTCCAAATTGGATACAGTCAGGATTTTGTTTTGGATGTAAATTTGTTGTGACCATGAAGTGGTTGCTTTTACAGACTCTTAGAAAAGAGGATGTGGTTCAACCTCTTTAAGTATAAATGCAGCTTTACACACACACCCTGCTCACTTGAAAGGCATTGTAAACTACCTTCCTAGACCACTCCAGAAAGCACAAAGTAAGCACACTGGTCGTACGCCACCAATCAATGCGTTGGACCAAGAGGAATGAGCTTTTGACTAACTGGCTGAGGGGCGGCATCAATTCAAAGCGTTCACCTAAAACAAGTCGGAAAACACCTTGGGTTCCAGCACTGTGTCCCATTGATTTCTGTTCAGCTCAAAGTGGATTCTGCAGTATTTAGACATTTAATTTCCTTTCAAGCTAAGTCATTACACAGCCGGGCATTTAATTAAGCAATCACAGCGGTGCAATTTGAATGATCCAGTGTCTAGATGTGAGCCAAGTTGGCATCATTGTCTTTACAGCTACCTAATGAAGCGTCTTCTAAAATGCAAGATTCACAGGGAAATGAGATTCTTAAAAATGATCAACAGCTCAGAAAAACAAGTCAACATGTCTGAATCACACTGAATAAATCCACGTCGTTAGTTTTATTTAAGTGTGTTAAAGGGTGTTTTTTGGGATGAATGGAGCCAGGTATTCACAGCTGACCTATTTCTTCTTCAAAAGAAACATTATTCGAGGGTCACGGGCACAGATGTGTCTGAGGATGTACTGAGGAGGTGTTCTCACTTCTCCACGCCTCTGTGAACAGGGCGACAGTTTAATATGTCTGGATGTGGCCTCTGTGTGCTTGCTTTGCCTTTCCCCAAATGAGCTGCTTTGGGGACATTGGAATTTGTAAAATGTTTATAGTTGGATAGTCAGCATTGCTTTGTGTGAATTTCATAATGAATAACTGCAAGTCCAGTACTTCGATACATTTTAATGTTTGCAATTCATTCCCAAGTCTTCCAAAGTTGTTGATTGCCTTGCCAGGCTGCATCAGCACTGTCTATCTAAAAATAATTTCCCAGAAAAATAGGGAGACAATATTTTGCTCTTTGTGATCCAGTCATTAAACAATGCTATCAACAAAAAAGAATGCGAAACCGCTGCAGCCGATAGAAAACAGACAATAAAATTCATGTCCTGGTGAAGCAGCGTTGACAAACAATGGGAATGAGTTCATGGTCTCAAATTACAAATTGCTTACAAATTTAAGTCTCGGGTAAACTGAGAGTTAATTTCATGGCAGGTTTGCAAAAAAACCTTATGTAATAAAAATGCTGGGTGATGTTCTGTGTGATCCCTCTCCTTCTCTCTGTAGTGGTCAGCTGTGCAGGTGGAACCCGCACCTGAAACTTCAGCTGTGTAGCTTGTACCACAGTATGTGTGTCTCTTGAAGCCATTTGTTCGTAGTTATGATAGTGGCTTAACAGCGGCTTAAAAAAAAATTAAAATAAAGATAAACACTTAATCTGTAATTTGATGTCATAATTTCTATGGGGACTTTAAATTAACAGTTTTGGGGAATATGCTTGTTTGCTTTCTTGCTTTGATATTTAAAGATTGATTGCACTCTGATGTTATGGGAAGTATTTAATATGAGTCAGCAGCTGGTTAGCTTGGCTTAGCATGTCGAAGGCCACAGCTAACCTAGCACTGAATGAAGGTAACAACATCTGTATCAGGACCTCATTAGCTCACTGACTCAATAGAAGTTGTTTTGCTGTTTTGTATAAGTTATATAAGTTATCCTATGGCTCAGCAGAGCTAAACCCTGTGTCCCAGTGATTGTGGAATTCTTTTTATTTAGAATAGAACTCTTGCTTGAGTATGACACTTGGTGCTTTTGCATTTATTAATTTTTTTAAACTACATTTTCCCCAAACTTGAACTTTGACATTCTAAACTCTGACTACAGATGTTAATCAAAGTCAAAGCTTAATCCAGGCCTGATAAGATGCTTAATTTAACAGGCTCGTTTTAGCGGGGGGCTCGATCAGGTGAAATGAAGAGGAACTGATTGCTTGTGGTGATTGTGCTGATTACATTTTAAATTTAAAACTTTCCTCTTGGTACAAACATGGTCATGAACAGTATTGCAGACAATGACATAGCAGGCTTAGTAAATGCCAAGGTGCCTTCAATCCCAAAGACTGGAAGGGAAAAACCACACTTTGTTTACTTTAGTTGTTGAAGTTACAGAACTGAGGCTGTGTGGATGTACCAAATGTAAAGACAAAGACAGGATGATTTATTGTGCGGCGTTGGCACTGTGTATAGTCTAAACACCTTGATGTGTAGATATTTTCCCAAACTTGACCAACTCCTGAGACGGCATTGGTAAAATATCTAAAATAACATTGACTTATTTTTACCCCATCTAAAAGCTGAAAATGCAATTTTCATACTATCCTTTGAATGTATTGTATCATGTTTTCAAAGTTGAATGAAACAGTCGTGTTCTGTAAGATGGAGAGTTGAACATTCCTACATACTTAGTCCGCCTGTGAGCAGAATTCACAATGGCCGAGCTCTGTGCTTGTGCTACAGCTGTCAGATAAGGACATTTTGAAAATATACGATGAAAGGCATTTGCATGAATTATGGCATGGGATGAAGCATTAGCATATTTGGATGGGGGTGTAATTGCTATTGCATTCACGCCCTCTCTTGGAGATGACAGAACATGTCATGTACATACATACGTGAAACCCTACACGAGCTGCTAATTGCAATTTAAAAATCAAAATAATTTTCAAAATGAAGTATTAAAGTGAACTTTACATATACACAGTTTGCAGGTCTAGTAGGCATTTAGTCCAGTCACTGTTTGTAAGCATAGAGTAAGAGTAAGCAAAGAGTACTGGGACTAATTGGTGTGGTGCCAAGGTCAAACCCCTTTTGGTGACAAAAGCGGGAGACTCACAATTCACATCATGTTTTTCTGAACAAATCGCATCGAATTTTTTAGAACTTTTGCATCGCAGTGGGTTTAATATCATGGCAGAGGTATCAATTTCAATCCAGAAAATTGCTCTTCTTCAACATCATTTTGCATCTTTTCCAGTCTGTCTCTGGAGGTCTGTGTGTTGGTGTGACACCACAGATTAAGGCGCTAATGGAAAACGGGCCATCTTTTGGACTGTGCGCAGTCGTTGAGTTTACTGTGAGCAGGAGTATTTTAATGTCATTCTTCCATCAGCTCCTAAGTGTATTCTCTTACTGGATCTCCCGTGACCATCTGCTCAACACCAGTTTAGCCATATTGTCGAGGTAAATCAATCTGCACGGTTTTATGAAAGAAAAACCATCCTTGTTGGGCGGTTTACAGTTTAACCCGTGTGTTGTCTTCCTGTCAAAATTGAAAATTAACACTTTTGTTGACACTTTTTATGGATGTTTTTAACTTTTTTACGTTTTGTCTCTTTTTTTCAACACTTTTGATGCAATTTTTAAAAACAAATTTACACTGCGTAACACTAACTTATTAACTGTAGTTTAACAGTTATTTTGGGAATTTATGGTCAACAAACCTCATTTATAGGAAATCTTACCTAATGTTTGATTTAGAAAAGCAGAAATTAGGAATTATTTTGACTATAATTAAAGGAATGTACGTTGATGGATAATCACAGACTTGAATATGTCAAGTTTTACTCAATACTATTCAAAAACCCTTACATTTTTTTTCTAAGTGCTATAAAATTAAAACAAACACCTCAAAATAAATGAAAGTAGAGATTTGTACTTGGCAAAGAGCGTTGTGTGGAATCAATCATGTTATTTTGGGGAATTACAATTGGGTAGTTAAAAAGAACATTGATATATGGTATAGGAAACATGAGGGTTAAAAAAGGTTGTCTCTGTGCAGGACTGCAGCAGATTATCAGTTTTTTTAACATGGGTGGTATTCAAAGTTAATGGTCATAAAGACATCCAATGTGCATGTACTGGCTTGAATTCAAACTCTCCCTATTTGTCTTTTTCAATGTATTGGTACCACAGTCGCTCAAAGCGGTTCTTCTACAACTCTCTCTGCATAAATGTGAAAAAGAGAAGAGAAAAGTACAGTAGTTTGAGGTCAGAACAGAGACATTTTCCTGTATCACAACAACTAGGCTTCCAGTGTTTTAAAAGTCAATAGAGACTGCTAGTTGACATTTGTAGGCAAATGTGAACTTTTGAATGTAATACCTCACGGGTGAAACTGAGAGAACTATACCAACACTTGGGTTTGTAACTGAATATGTCACTTTGTGTGTGGGTCTGCAACACACTGCAACACACTACCCTGTAGATTGGACTTTATATATCCCAGTATTAAGCATTAAATAAGTAGTTATATATTAGACACTTTTTTTACACAACCTTTTAGTACTGCACTTTTGCCTGGAGACAAACAACTACAATGTATCACCACCAGCAATTACCAAAAGCCTTTCGATAAGGTTTAGTTAAAATGCGCAATCTGAGAGAAGTTTGAAAAAGTTTTAAATATTATTTGTACAGTATGTAAAAAAAAAACCCACTGTAAACCGTCAAAAGGTAACATCATTCTAACGGTTATGAACATCACTCTCACACAAGTGACATCTCTCTGGTCAATAGTACAAAGTATGATTTTAGTAGGATGACAATCTTGTGCCATGTATTGTTGTCTGTGACCTTTTGAGTGTATTATGTAAGGCATTAAGACATTTATGTTTCCTTATATGTCCATATGATGCTGTTATATGTGAAAAATGATCCAGTTTGCTACAATTTGCTAAATTTAAGAAGGGCTACAGTTTGGTATTTGTATGTGATTACTTTGTGCCATGTACCGTATGTGTGTGTCTGCGTGCATGTTTGTATCTAAAGGTGTGCATCTGCTTGTGCTTGTGAAAGCAAATTGTTCAATAGACATATAGTGATGCTCAGTATTAGTGGTCCACAGTGTGTGATGCTGGGAAATTAGATGGGAAACTTTGCAAATATACTGTATGCAGTACAGCAGTAAATCAGTCGTTAGTTTTAACAAGGGTAAAATTACAAAACATTGAATTTGTTGGTTAGGTAACAGTGCATACTTCTCAAGTTGTTTGCTAGTGGAACACCGTACGTGCCTCAGAAAAGACGTCAAGGGCTGTTAATTTGTTGCAGCTATGACTTTTTGTTGTAGATTTACTGGAATGCATTTGACAGATCTAAGGGCGTCATATTCAATAAATATGACAAAAAGAGGTAAGTGGCCAAATGTGGCATGATTGGTGAATATTCAGAACCAAGCCAGGAACTCCAGCCCTGCACCTGGGACCTTAATGTAATGTAGTTTAACTGTATTGTGCAACTTTTTGTATTGATATATTGTCTCTACAGTATAATGGCCGTTTAGTGTTTTTGCATATTTGGTTGCATGTGAAAAGCAAAAGTTAATTTCCCAATATTTAAAAACAGTTGCTGTATCTCATATAACAATGGGGGGGGGGAGGAAACAGAGCAGTGATGTCCTCAGGACTTCTAAATATTCCAAAAGATCCATCTCACATCACCCATCTTAACTTACCTGTCGTCATCAACTCCACCAATATTCACATTTGAGTTATAATAGCCATTATAAAACCATACAGCTCTGAAGCCAAACCACAGAGAGAAGAGTAAAAATCATTAGAGAAGGCCTACCTTGAGGTCGAAGGTGTGAAAGTCATAGAACATTCTCTCTCCTGAGACCTGTGACAGAGTAAAAGGGGGGGGGGGTTGAGACGTCAGTCATGATTAGGCCACAGAGCAGCTCTTCTGACAGTGATTGATCAATGAGGAACTCCCTTAATGAAGACAAGGACTCTGGGCCTCCCAGGAGCAAATTGGTAAAAGTAAGTAGTGGGAAAAGTGTCCCAGATCGCTAAGGCTCTAAGAGGATCATCCCGTCTGGGGTGGCAGTTTGTACAGGTGCTTGACTGCTTTCATACTGTTGGAACAGAAGTCAAACTGAAGTAATCCCAAGATTATCAAAAGTTACAGGACGATTCTGTTCATCGTGGCCCCATTTTCCAAAATTCCAGCATCCTTAATTATTCTGAGATTTATCTTGGTAAAAGTACCCTACAGTGAAAACGTGGAAGGAATATATCTGGGGTAAAACATATAATCCTTTATGTTTGATGATTAGAACAATAATTAGCTGCACTCCCATGTGTTGCAAACTGATCTGTGGTACTTTGTTGCACAAAACAGAAGTTAAGAGCCACTTCAACATGACTGCCTCAGTTGGACTGTTAAGTGCAGCCTCACTGTCAAAACACCAGAGAAGGAGGGAAGCAGGCCCTTGAGGCAAAAGCTTCATAAGGATCGGTGTTGAAATGCAGTTTTTGGGTTTTACCCTGTAATAAATTCCCCGACATACTGTATCTGGACTGCCTTGTAGTCTGACCTACCATAAGGAGGGACACATCTGCTTTGTGTTCTATTCATGCCATGTACGCAGGAGAGGGGGGGCGCTTGCCAAAAACAGCCGGCCCTTCAAGGGAGGCATCTGACTGGTGCTTTAACTTTCTTCATCTCCAAACTTCACTATGTGCCCACACACTTGCCCAGACTCGCTAGCACACATGAAGACATTCAATGAATAATTAAACGGCTGACATTCACAGGATGTATGGAAAATACATGTATTTTTGTCTGTAAAGAAATAGAAGAGAAGACTTTACAGAAGGTTGACTGCATGACTCATACAGTGGGGTACTGAGTGGTGTACAGACTGGGCATTTGGCACATATTTCACTGGAGTTACTAATTAATAAACAGCACACACTGGAACACATGCTGCATATTAATAAGTGAAGGTGCATTTCACATAATCAGTTTTTGTTTTGCTAGACTATTAAAGTTGTGTATCATATCATATCAGATGTGTAAAATGACGCATACTTAATGACACATAGTCAGATTCTGGAAATAATCCTTTAAAAGAAATTGCTCTTTTTGTTTATTTAGGGGATTGATTTAGAAATGGATTGCCAGTGGATGGAGTGTCCCGATACAAAGGAGGCAACCTGATATGAAGTCATTTCTGTCATCTTTGTAGAAGCGCGGAGTATCAGAATGATTCCAAGCTCACAGTGCAGTTGTAATTTCAAACTGTACCCAACTGAGTCTAGTTCAAACACGATGGCCTCAACCTGCTATTTCTCTACTTGAACATCAAGATTACAGCGCTCAAAGTAATGAAAGTGGCAAAGCCAAACACCCCGGGAGTGCTATTTTCCCAAGTCTTTCTTTTAAAACAAAGAGTGCGCTTCCTTCCCCCCCCCGCACACCTTTTTAGTAGCTTTAACACATTTCCATTAATTTTGCTTCATTCTGCTACTTCTGAGCACTGCTGCTGCATCCTCATTTTACTGGCTTGTGTTGCACTTTGGTTCCCATAGAAACCAAGTCCAGTCACCGAATGAGGGTGAGGGTAGAACACATCTGTAAATGTCTTGAAAGTGGTGTGGTTATAATAGATTGTACTGTCTGAGCGCTCTGTTTATTACTGAGTGTAATTGCAAGTAATCTGTACATAGGCAGGCAGTGGGTGACACAATGTGGCTGCCATATTTAGATGTTTTGTATAGAGTGGTTGGTCTGGACCTGTGAAGTTGAAGCATCATTGAAAAGTATAGCCACAAGCATGTATCAAAGCACTGAAATTACATGTTTCTATTGCATAAGTCTTAACAAATACATGATTTTGGCCTTGCTGTACACCACACTGATGAGCATTATGAATTGCATACATGTACGTCAGACATCGAACATTTTCTTGCAAAAGAGGGCGAAGATTGTGGATGTTGTACTCTCAGCTGGCATGAAATAATGCAATGGCTGAACTATAAGTAGACTTTTGTACATCAAGGTTACCTTTGCCAGAGAGACAGAACATCTAAGTGACTACATCTGTGGATGGTCTGCGTTTATGAAATTCATTTTATACATTCATGAACATACCCACACATTTTACTATGTGTACTTTTTTAAGTCACATGAGCTTTTACTGAATAATCAATCATGTTGGAACCATTCAAACATCTGCATGAGACTTTTCATTTCTAGCGTACTTCTGAGTGTGTATTCACACAAGTTCAAGGTGTGATGCTATCAGAAATAGAATACAGGACTGGAGATGTAATTACATTTTTATTACGGGAGTAATTTTAAATCTTGCATTGGCAGTGACCGTTAGCCATATCATATTTGATTGACCCCCTCCTTTATGAACTACAATTGCAGTAATTTACATTTAGTGTTGACAAGAAGGAATTAAGACCAAACAGAAGTGTCAGTTTGGATTCTACTTATTTCCATCCTAAGAATGTGGCCTATTTAGCTTTCACAGCTGAAAATGACCTTTTCTATTATTTTGTCTTTAACTTTACTCTCTCTCTCTCTCTTTGTCTAGCTATCTATCTCCCTATAACTCTAAGTGACTGAGGATGAGGTGAATTTAATGATTTGATGTTAACAGTGAAATGGGTCCTTGGGAACTTCAACAGCGGAAAAGAGCAACCATTTGGCGGGCGGACTTGCTTGCCTCAGCACTTAGAGGCACACGTTTAAATGCTCGGCTTTCACCCGGAATGGCCCACAAGAGGGACGCCTGAAGGGGGTTGGGGGGGAGGCTGGATGCTGAGGTCCTGGGGAATTGCATGGTCATTCATCACATTAATGAGTCATGTCACATTATTTACAAAAAAGGGAGACTTTTTTTTTCTCTCATGGATGGTACCCACTATCATGATGCTGCATTCTGTTAATGTTGCCTGGAGTTAATCAAAAAGGCAAGCAAAGAATGACTCGACAGTAGCCCAGGTAGCCAGCCGAGTCGGGCTGGTTGCAGCTGAACATCGGCACGCTCAGTTGTATTCTGACACCAGAATCCAAATTTGGCTGGGTTTTTGGGATGCGGACATGGGGCGATTTGGGCTCAGAATCAGCTCCAGTTATTAACACTAAAGCATTTGGCCAAAGGCGCCCCATGCATCCCACCTGCAGCATTAGTCTGTGAAACCAGCTGTGTCATATTTGGGTCATGGTTGGGCCAGGCAATTTTGGCTAACTCGGGAATGTAAAAGTCTTTGGGTGTTTTGGTTTGTACTCAAAATGGAAAATGATTTGCTCTTTTCTAACATGTACTAGCTCATAGAAGCTCAACATATACAGTAGCGGTTCTTAGACGTTAAACACACTGTAGAGCTAGCACCCCACATGGTGGTAAAAGGTCAAGGTGTTAGATCCCATTCCTGCCTATGGATATACAGTGAAACAGCCTTGGTCCAATCCACCAGTTCTGGAAACTCAGTCCCAGCCACTGTTCATGTAATGCTGGTGTGCTATTATCACTAGCTGCCTCCGTCTTGGATTGCCTCATGAAAGCTCTGATACAGACAGGGCAGGAAGATTTAAATAGGAGTGTGAGAATATCGGAACTATATGACATTTTTCTTTGCCGAGGAAATCCAAAACTGCGATATTACCATTTCACGGGTGAGCGGATTTAAAGCACGATGGACTGATAAATTTCAGGACAGGGTGAAATAGATGAATCTCAAGTTATTTACTTTTTTTAATTGGAAATGTCTGTCACAGGGCAGCAAGCCGAGTCCTTTTCCAAGCCATTATCTGTCTGCCTTGATCATTTGCAGGTATTTTACGGAGAGTGGTGTGCAGAGTGTCAACGGTAGCAATTGAATTTATTCCTGTTGGATTTCTTCTAAGCTTGAAAATACAAATGCTGAGGAGTGGAAAAGGCTCGCAAAAGGTCAGCTTCTTAAACACATCACTACATTTACTGTTTCTCAGAGCCACAGATGACAGAAAAGCCAAATAGTTTAATTCACTTTTAAGGAAAACTCTTAAGTTGGACAACCCCAGTTGAGTTCATATCACCTGTTGAGCTTCAAATTTACTTTTGTGGCTAGCTTACTAGCAAGTACTGTGTTTTCAATAGACTTAAACAAGGCTCCTTTTAGCCAACCCTTGGGCTTCGCTCATAATTGCTCCCCAGGGTCGTGTAGTTTCTACCTGCTCTTGAGCTCTCATTCCTGGGCTGTCATCCTTGCTCACTGCCTGTCTGTCTGGGCCCCTGAGTGACACAGAAGCGTCACATGATGAACTCTCTTGAAGGATATCTCTGGCTCCAAAGGAAGACACCACAGGGACACTGCAAGCCCGGTTGATGATGTCACACTCTGACCGTGGCGACTACTTGAGCTCACAATTGTTGACTGTAGCCTGCCCAGGAATTGTGAGTGTTTATGTGGGGTTGGGCACCATTGTGTGCATGTGCATGAGTATCTGTGTGAAACCCTTAACTAAAATGAGATCCAAACCGATATCCAGCGAAACTGCCAAACATAATACTCTTTACAAGGACTACAAGGTTTCGCTGTAAGCACAGAACATTCTTAGACTACACTGAGAATCATCACACAAAGAAACAAATGTGCATTCTCTACCAACAGACAATTCAATGATCTCATCACTTATTCATGCAGCACTGTGAGTTTTGACAGCACCGATGTCTGTGCTAACAAAAAATAATAATACCATAGGCGACCAAGTCACTTTAGTCGGCATTTGTCCCAGCAAAAAAAGACAGCCGACAAAACCCCGATTTAAGCTTGAGTAGTAAAACAAACGTTATCCAGCTCTAAAGCAGCAGCTGATGTGATTTGACCATGACAGTACTAAAAGCAACACTTTTGTTGCAGTCTTCTACCCCCACGAACATGGATCTTGTGTGACTGCACATTGGCTGCCAGTCCACAGTGTCTAGTAGCAGCAGCACATAAAGGCTCATCTGCACCATCTGCCAGTGGAGGTGACAGGGGCAACTGAAGTGCCAAGGGGCTATTGAAGAAAAAAAAGTACAGCTGCCTCAATCTACCTGCTCATCTGCTTTGCTCTCTATGGACTGTGTCTTGGTTAAATTGGTCTTTTGGTGGCTTTTGAAGGCCAGCGGTGGTGAAAGACTGAGACATTGTGTGGTTGCACACAGTCTCAGCAGGGATTAGCACTTGTTAGCTAATGTTGTGATCTGTTTGTGGTGACAGGAGGTTGTGGGAAAGGTCTGCTTTAGAGTGGGACTGTGTTTGACTGCTATACTGTAGTGAAGCTAAATGGACAGTATTTCCAGGAGTAAGGGTGTTAAGCCACACTAGAAGCATGGGTGAAATATCTTAACAAACCATTGAAAGGATTGCAATAAAGTCTTGCACATACATTCATTTCCCTTACTGGCAGGATGAATCCTAATGACTTTGGTTATCCACTGTCTTCTCCTCGGCATCACCATGACGTTGACATTCTTATTTTTTTGTGAAATGTCTCCACAACTATCAGATGGATCGCTATTTATAATACTTTGGCAATAACCTGAATTTTCCTCTAGAGCCACCATGGTGTTGACATTTAAGTTTTTACTAAAATGTCTCAACTGTTGGGTTTCTTGTCATGAGATTTGGTGCAGACATTCATGTCACCCACAGGATAAATTCTAATTACTGTGGTGATCTCCTTATGTAGCAAAATGTTAATGTCCAGTACTTTATTTTATGACCAAATACCTACAAAACTAATGACATTCCCATCCTAACTGTGAGAATGTCAGGATGCTGACTCTAACATTGAGCTCAAAGCACCCTTGTGCCAGCCTCACAGAGCCGCTAGCATGGCTGTAGATTCTTATTCTTGTTATATTGAGGTTTCTAGCTGGACTGATTTCATTGCAGAATTTGATACATTTGTGACATCTTTAGTTCATTTGACCTCTGATTGTCAGTGTCAAAGAAAAGAAGAGGGTGTTCCGGTAGTTGCAACAGACAACCCCCTTTGTAAACTGCTGATGAAGCGAGGGATCCCACTTTGATGGTAATTTGAACATAGACATTCTTAGACAAGGAAATTTCATGAGGGTCGATTCTGTCCCTTCACATCTCTTTTAGGTCTTCCCACTTCCAGAAACTTCCTTACAAAGTTAGTGATCGTTGGTGCAATGTGTCATGCTTCTGACGGTCTGATTGTGTCTGTGCTTTCACATTCAGAGGAGCGGAGAGAGAAAAAGAGAGCTTCATGTGTTGCTCAAGGTCCTTTTTAGATACTCCCCATCCCACATCTCCCTGCACAATTAATTTTATCTTTGGGGTATTATCAAGAGGGAGCCTGGCAAAGCAGCATGACAGAAAAAACGGCCCAGAACCCCGAGGCCCAGGGTGGGAATTAATCTGTTTGACAAGATCTCTCACAAACGATTTGCCTGGCTTTCCTTCAGTTGGATGCTGCCACTACCCTATAATCGGAGGGGGTGAAGAATAAGCATGTTTCAAACATAATGCGCACTGAATCGACTTTAAACGTTGAAGCAGTGACGGGGGGGGGGGGGGGGGGGGGGGGGGGGGGGGGGGGGGGGGGGGGGGGGGGGGGGGGGAGATGTTGATGTGCTTGAAACATAAGGAAAACATGCAGCTCTTACAGGTGTTTGGTGTTAGGACAACCTAAGTGATATGTTTGTCAAGTGTGCATTAGCAATGTTCATATACCGGATCAACAATGCAGCCACAATGATGAATTTCTATCACGGCCAGCTGTTATTTTCTCCACGAAGCGGAATGCCGTCCTGAGTCAACCTCTCGAAAATGGTTAGCCTTGTTCTTTTCCCACACTTTCAAAACTATTGGCATCAAGCAGACGTTTGATGCATTATCTGGGATGCTGAAAATAAATCAAAGTAATGATTGAATAATTATCTCAAGTGCAATTAATTAAACATGCCAATGAACTCATCTTGAACAGCTGTCCTAGCTTCAGCACTTAATCACTTGTGAGAATTACCACACGCAAATGGAGGATGCCGAGTGCATGCAATAATCGCTGCAAAGTGCATTGTTTACAAACAGTAATTAATATCACACCGTGTATTAGCAGGCTAAGTGACTGCAGTGCACTTCTGTAATTGTACCAGAGAGAGTTGGGGTTCTTCCCCACTCTTCAGACCCCTCTTGTTAAGACTGGAGACATAGGACTGAGTGCTAACAGTACTCCATATTCCAAAATTTCAACACAAATTCATGTCTTTTATGATTCTGTATTTTGTGGGTTCCATTATGCCAAAAACACATCCTCCTCCAACACGCAATCTATTAGTTAACCTACTGAATGTCCGGGACACCACTAACCTGATAATTCATGCTCATCTCCATTTCTACCTAAATACTTTAAAATGGGTTCATGTTTCTGCCTGAGAGTGTAAAATAGTTCCCCCTAAAAAGTGTCATTGAGCTCTCTTGTCTCTGGAAGGGATAGTTGTACCCGCGCCAGTGTGGGAGTCTGTAGGATTCCACGATGAGGTCATTTTGGGCATCACATAGACGGTCACATAGCCTATGTGACATAGCCTGACAGTCACAGCGGACTCAAGGAAATGGTCTGTGTGGTTCTGACATATGTGGGACCGATCTTGGATAGACTAGCGTCTGGAAACATGAATGAAGATTGACAACGTGTAGCAGACAGCCTAACAATTAACTGAAGAAAGGTCACTAACATGTCATATATGGTCTTTACTGGGATAAGTTATGATTTGCTGATTACAGTAACACTGCAGATCTAGCTTAGTTCAGCACGAGGTACTGCTGGATTATGACACACACACATTATTATAATATCAGTAATTACGTGCAGTTATTATAGCTTACATGAACTAGTGCTATTGTCCTAAGAAAATAAAACCATTGTAGGATTCTGAATATGCAAAAGGATAATTAGCATATTCATTATGATTTTAATATCTTTCACAGTACTGGACCTTTTTAGTGTGCACTGTACCACCCGAGAACAAGTGAGATACTACAGTAATTAAAATAAGCTTAGTGCAAACTGTGTGCCTCACTGCTTTTTTCCCCCCTTCTGAACTTCAAAATGGCCATGCATAACGACAACATGGAAAATGAAATGCCTCAGAGGTAAGAGATAAGAAATACAGCGGTGGTGGTCTTTGACTGTGCCAGACAAAGGTTACCGTTTAATTCATAGTAACTTGTGTTTTCTCTCTGCATACTTAGTGTACGGAATGTGTACAAGAATTAAGACCGTCAAAATTACCGTTTAGGGACATTTCTGCCCATGCTAGCTAACACATAGTCAACTTAAGTGGATACAAAAATGTCTTTATTTAAAAAGAAATACGATGAAAATATATTTTTAACAGGGTTTTAATCTAAAATTACATTTCTGATGGACTCGTCTGGAAAGGGCATTAAAACTAAAGAACAATAAAGAATGGAAGTTACAAAACACTAAGCCAAGACAATGGACATAAATCTGCATTTTAAGCCACTGTTTCTTGAAATAAAATGGCAACCAACGTTATCAATTAATGTGTGGAAAAGCAATTATCTCGGATTGTGTCTTTGGTAGAGCTCAGTGGATTTCAGTGGAAGAAAAGTGCTGGCCTTCAGTCGTCCTTGTGTTGTTGCAAGTCAATTTTTGAACTCTGTGTTGCTTTTTTTCTTGCTACATTTGTTGTCTGTCTTTGTATTCGTATATTTATGTCACGCTGATACAACACGCTGAATATCTTCAGAGAGAGAAGAGAGGAATTGCAGACTAAGTTTGAATTCCTTAAAATGCAGAATCATGAGTATGTATGAATGGGTGGGTGGGTAGTTAGGTGGGTTCATGCATATGTATGTAAGTATATGTAGATTGGGTTCATTTAAAAAATGGATTAACCACGTGTTTATTTTAGTTTTCACCTTTTTTATTTTTTAAGTGTATGTGTGTGTGTGTTTGTTTAAGATCCGGTTAGCACATATGCATCACTTCTGCTTATGTGTTCTTAAAAAGAAAATCTAAAAAAAAAAAGAAAAGTACACATTTATTTTGTTGCTGGTCACAAGGAAAACATCCAGTCACTTTGATCATTTTATTGTTTGTCCAAGCAGAGTGCTTCGTTGGAATCGATTTCCCTCCAGTATAATTGGTGTCATGCCTGGTTTGGCCAAATAAGCCATTACACCAGTAGATACTCTGGGAAACTAAAAGGGCATGGCTGACACTTTGCCTAAGAATATACTAAGCAATTACTTTGACAAAAGAAGTTTTGGGGGCATTATGCAGCACTACGCTCTTTGCACAATTTGTAGTAGTATTAATAGGAATTACTCACACTTAATTGAGAGATATCAGTGATCTAATCACACTTCTTTTGCCTGTGAGTTCTGAGCTCAGTCAGTAGGGAGTTGGGTTGGGAACCGGAGGGTCGCTGGTTCAAGTCCCCAAACGGACCAAAGTATGGTGGTAGACTGGTAGCTGGAGAGGTGCCAGTTCGCCTCCTGGGCCCCAACCCCCAAATGCTTAAGGTGCCTTTCAATGCCCCCCCCCACTCTGACATCTCTCCATTTAGTGCACGTATAGGTACTGAGCATGTGTGTGTAATTCACAGAGTGTAAATTGTAATTTTCCTTTTTTGGGATTAACAAAGTAAACATTATTGTTATTATTATACAATGTTAACCGTGTCATTTCCTTTTAGTTGTCTTGTTTTCCCTGCAATCGTGTTTAGTTCAGGCAACATTCACATCACAAATAACAGTAACATTTGCTGTTACATAATTCTGCAATTAATCATCTCGCTTTAACTTGTGTGTTTTTAGCAAACTTGTACTGTAATTGAAGCACATGACCAAAAAATGGGTTCACCTCCCCACCTGATCAATCAGTCCCGCTCAGTGAAAGTCTGTAAAACCCCCATTCAGTATCAGCTATCCACAGGAGCTTGATATTTATTTTATTAACAGAAACGTTCAAGGTTATAAGGTTAATATCTGGCAGTGACTACAATTCTCTATGCTATTGTAGCAGGACACCATCTGTCTGTCTGTCTGTCTGTCTGTCTGTGTCTCTCTCTCTCTCTCTCTCGTTGTTTCTCTTCCACAATTGTGTTATTGTGTGTGCACACTCACACAGATGCGCACACACTCAAGGCGCTCTTTTTCCTCCCTTCAGTGTACAAGTAGCAGCAGAGCCATCCATCCAAACCCGTAGACCATGAAATTAGGTTAAGACGTAAGGCTGTGAATGACACAGGTGTGGATACAAATGAGAACATCCGAATGAAGAAGTACAGATCCAAGACGGCTGATACTGTAGTGGTTATAGGCATTGTGGATTTATTTCACAGCTTCCTCCTTCATTTTCTTTAGCCCACTTTTCCTGTTGTGTATTAGTGGTCAGGACAGGGCATTAGCATACATGCTGGGAAGCTGTGCGTATAGGATATTAGGAGCTCTGTCATATTCCAAATCTCATTTCCCATAGAAAACTTTAAAGTCGCTCAAGCTTGTCTGCACTTCTCTGCTCTCTTGTATAAATAGGAGCATTTCCTTTTTTTCCTTTTTTGAATACATCCAGATTCTACATTATTGTTCTTTTTAATAATGTCCCTCCATGTTCAACTCAGATTTAATAAATCACAAGCACAATGGCAGTATTTGCAGTTCTTTTTTTATGACAAAATGAATGTACTAACCATGTCTTTTGACAGAAGTCTGGAATTGGACATCTCTGCTAAACTGGGATTCAATGACAACATTCGTTGCCTTATAGACCTTATTATAAAACGTATATGTATGGTCACAGTTAAGCAACTAAAACTGAAGATTATGAAACGGATTGAGTGAAAGACAATGTTAATTGTTTTTCTCTGGTATAATACATAAGGGCACCAGGTTAACCATACTTTTGGCCTCACTATATAAACATTAGAGTATTCACAGTACGGATGTCATGGAATTTACGTTAAATGTGGCATGAGCGAGTGATGTGTGATGGGTTGCACATTTTCTGATTGTGCTATATAAAAGATTATGCTGCTTTTGTACTGCTCAATAGTGAAGAACAGTTATGTAAGGGAGCATTATTTCCTTAAGTGCGATAAACTGCTGTTTAAAGGTACAGTATACTGTAGAGAGGCAAAGTAAATGAACTGTGTTCTGACAATCCCAAATTGTGGCTGTTGCTGAACATGCGTTTTGATTGAGAGTACTGCAAGAAAGTTGTCAAGACCAATTGGTAAAACATGATTGATTTACATAAAGGCAAGTCAAGATGTTTAGAGCGATCTAAACAGTAGTAGTGATTTGGCAAGCCTACGCTTCAAGCTGCACAGGCCTTTCCAAAGTGCATTAAAGGCAAACACCTAATCAATCTAGACTTTAAAACAGCCAGCCATATTAGTTATTTCTGTGTATAGTGGAGAAGTGAAGCTCTTTTCTTGATGTGCCAGTCTTTTATTTATTTTTTCTTTACATAATACAAGAGAGAGAATGTGACAAGACAAATAATTGCAGTGCTGTTAAAACATCAGACTCGTAATCAAAGTGCTGTCGAAAGGGTCACACATCTTTTGACAGCAACCACATCTGGAGCTGGTGATGTGAGAGCGCCATATTGACTATTGCTTTCAATATAATAGCTATTGACCTGTGTATCAGCTAGGCTTTGCTAATGTCTGCAGTCCTTCAAATCCCACTGCGTTCCAACATGAAAAGTTTCTACTCCCATAACCATAGGTGTACATTGATACAAAAGACTGCTGAGCACTTAAAAGGGAATGCAATATGTGCAGTGATGAATGTGGTATCAGCTGAATGTGATTTTGATTGACTGGCCCTTTGGGGCCATGTGGGGTGCACAAAAGAGAGTGTGAGGAATGAATTTGCCAACTAATGATCCATTCTGTTTTGAATTATGGTTAACCTGGGTATTCAAGATAGCATGACAGCGAGCACGAAGGGGTGGAGGTGTAAGTGGAATTGGAATGTCAATCAAGGAAAGCAAACCCTGTACACTACAGCTCAGGTTTAGCTAATTGCATAGGAAGGCTTTAGCAAACTGCGTTATGTACAGTATAAAAGTAGATGCCTGTAACAGTCTAGTTCTATGCTTAGCGTTATATGTACAGTCGGTATGAAATTAATAGACATAAGTTGCAAATCGGCTCATTTAATGTGTCAACTGTGCTTGTCTGCACGCGCACACACACACACTATACACATTATACATAAGCACTTGTGTGATGCCAAAGGGTCAAGTGGTTTTCATTGTGTGCTATGAAAAGTCCTGACGCTAGCTAATATTTCCTGATGTGCTCTTTTTATTTGCATACCGGGTGCTGCCTCAGCCAGCTTCTATTGTCAGAGCTTTCTATTTGAATGTCAACACTATTATTACAGCTATTGATGCAACAGCAGGTAGTTCTCTGCCTTTGTGTCTTCTTGTGTCTCTGTGCCTCTCTCTCAGCCTCTCCTGCTTTCCTTCCCTCAGTTTTGTTTAACAGCTATCATTATGTGTCTGCCAAATGGAATCTACTTGCAGTCCACTATTTCTACCTTTCCCAAGCATCTCTATTTTTCTGGCCTTGACATTCTGCCACTCTTTCCCATTCACTCTGACCATAATAGGTGAAACGGAGAAAGCTTCGCGTTGCTGTCTAGCCTCTCTTTTCTTATTGTTTACAGCCAAAGCCTTGACAGTGTTGCTTCAGACTTGCTTGGGGAAAATGGACACTTTGACATTTCACACCCTGAAATGTGGCAGTGCATGGTATTACTAGTAAACACTGTTCATTACTGTCTTGACAGCTGATGACCAACTTGCAACCCCTCTGACTGCACACAAACGGGACTTTCTAACTTCAAGATGTTCCGAGCGATCAAGGCTGAGAGGCTTTTCTATTTTCTCATCCTGTGCTCTTCTGTCTCCTTGTCTTTACTTTCAACCATGTAATCAAGTGCACTTTATTGCTGTCATGTCTGCATAGGTCTGACTATATTTTCAAGTCGGGCCTTTATTGATGTTGTGAGACTTGGGGGGGGCTCGGAAATAGGAAGGAAATTATGATAGATACTCTAAATGGCTAAATAAAGTATATGTATATTATAATTTGACTTACTGACTATAATTTGTAATAACGGAGCTCTCTGAAGAGTAGCAATAACAAATGAATTGCAACATAAGTTGCTGAAATATATATATCTTTCAATATGAGGTTGGCATCATGAAGCCAGTTTCCTGTCAAAAGCAATGACGATTTTAGGAGTCTTTTATAGAGGTGTGATGAGGTCAATGCATGAGCAGCCTACTTCCTTGTATACTGCTGTATTTAAACGCATGGTTACGTTGTAACCTTTGTTCTTTGAGTAAAGTCTGTTTTTCCAGCCATATTTATTCATTAAAAGACGTTTTCTTTAAAATAGTGTTAAAATGTTGACTTGTTCTCGTGAACCCAATCTCGTGTCTCATCTCGTCTCATGAGTTGAGTGTCTCATGACACGCTTAGTCCCTTATATTAAGCCTATCCATAAGTCAGTACGATTTTTATTGTAATTACTTGCAAAATGTTTGGTTGCAAAATTGAAGAAAAAAAATTACTTCCATATCATTGAAGTTTGTATTCTAGCCTGGTCTAACCAGACTCTGGTCCATTAGCCCGGTCCTACCATACTCTGGTCCATTAGCCTGGTCTAACCAGACTCTGGTCCATTAGCCTGGTCCTGCCAGACTCTGGTCCATTAGCCTGGTCCTACCAGACTCTGGTACATAAGCCTGGTCTTACCAGACTCTGGTCCATTGGCCTGGTCCCACCAGACTCTGGTCCATTAGCCCGGTCCTACCATACTCTGGTCCATTAGCCTGGTCCTGCCAGACTCCGGTCCATTAGCCTGGTCCTGCCAGACTCTGGTACATTAGCCTGGTCCTACCAGTCTCTGGTCCATTAGACCCGGTCCTACCAGACTCTGGCCCATTAGCCTGGTCCTACCAGACTCTGGCCCATTAGCCGGGTCCTACCAGACTCTGGTCCATTAGACGGGTCCTACCAGACTCTGGTCCATTAGACGGGTCCTACCAGACTCTGGTCCATTAGCCATGTCCTACCAGACTCTGGCCCATTTCGTTTTACAGAGAGTCTGGTCTCTCTCCATTGACAAGTGTTATCTTCCTTGAAGACGTACTGTGTTGAATTTTAAAACTGTTGGAACTCTGGATCTGCCATAACCAATTGCTAACATTTGGTCGTGACGTTTGTCATGCACGTGTGCAACAAGAGGGCAGACTGACAAGGCTTATATTTAGCATTAGCATCGCTAGAATTGCCAATTCCTTCATCGCTAGCTGGAAAATCCAACTTTTCCCAAACCCTGTGGGGAGAAGGGCCATAACATCATGGCCACCAACAGAACTCAGCAAAGATTGTTCTTGCTCGGGCTTTAACTTCTGGATATTCGGCACCGTTGCCACAAAGGACCGAATGGCTTCGGTCGCATCTTTCTTTGCCGCCACTACGGAACTACAACTCTAGCAAACGGCCTCAACGTCATTGTTCTCAGACACTCATTCTGTTCGCTGATTGGACCGCCAAAAATTTGGCTGGAGAAAATCCAAGAATATACCGCAAACACAGAGGTACTACTGTAGGGAAATGAAAATTGAGCGCAAGTACGTAGGAGTGTGGAGCCAGCCTATATGTATTCTACCAAATGACGCAGCTGTAAAAAGGCTCTTATCATACAGAGTTAAACGTACCGTCAATTTTTTCTGTACTTATTCAAACTCAAGCCGTAATGTGTTTTTCCTTCATTGAGCCATTGATTTTTTTCAGTTTGTTCAAATTTCATTTGAAGTGAGGATAGATTTGGCAAGCACTTTTTAATGAATCTGAAGTTGTTTGGATTGCTTAGATACTATCACTCCGTGATTTACAAGAGGGAGTAAAGGTGATTACATTTTCTCATACATTTTAATCTGCAACTCCACTAAGGTGCACAGCTCTTTGCCCTGCTTACAGGATTACTTTAGGCTACAGAACTTGCCAAAATGATTCCTAATTAAATGTCATTGTATGGAGGATGTTTCAGTGAGATTGGTTTATTAGTTAAATTCTGGTCAATATGCGACGAAATTGTGAGATTGTAGAAAACGACCCAATCAAGACTTGTCCAATCGTAAAGATAATGCTGCATGCTGTACACTGTGTGCACTATATGTACCCATTTGTGTAGTGTGTGCATTTTACAGGATAGTGTTGACAGGGTACAGTCTTGTTTTTAGTGTAGTCGTAGAAAAAGCACATGGACTTACAATTAAATAGTTTGCAACCGCTGCAGTTTACTCACACACCATTTTTACAAACATTTGTTGAACCTGTAGCTATATATAATGCAAATACAAAAAGAAAATGTTTGTATGCAAGATAAAAAGCGATGGACCCAGTATACTGCATTCTAGAAACGTAGAGGGACAGATTATTTTTTAATATTTGAACCAATAGCTCAAAGAAGAAAACATTGAAATTGTTAACGCTCTCAAGATGATCTGTTTAGAACCTTGGTTAGATTGCTGTTAATTGAAAATCAGAGTAATATGAAGGAATTTTTGACAAAAAGGAAAGGTTGCTAAGTAGCAATTAGATTTCTTACAATATTTCTATACAGCCACTTGTACAATAGTAGAACTCCAGACCTGTGCAGACACTACAAAATGTCATGTTAAGTTGCCCAAAAGAGATTGTGTATGTATTTAGTAGTAAATGGTTTTCATATTGGAAGTGTCCTTACAGTAATTGGAACACAAATTCTCTTGATCTACACATTGATTTTCATCCTATTTTCCTTTGTTTCCCATTTAGAAGAGACATTTGATATGTAGATAATGCATTTCGATTTCTTTTTCTGGTACAGATTATCATCCATAGTTTATCAGATTTGGTCAATAGTATTGGCAGTGTGGAGATATATTGTATTCAAGGCTAACCTGCTGCAAGGCTTAAACATAGTATACATTCTATTAAGATTAAAACATATATGGAGTACAATAACCTCACCTGATGCTTTTGTTTGGATGAGCAAAAGAGCATGCGTGTTAATTATACCTATGGTAGATTTATGGTTTTGAGATTTAAATAATAGATTTGACCATGAATAACTTGGCATTTATCAATGATCTAACCAATAACCAATCAGCGAAGTGCATTGGTCATCCGTAGCAAAACATACAACAAAACTAGAAGAGGCATACTTATAGGTCTTCTGCAACATAGACTATAATGCAAATTTATAATATCATTCATTTACCAATGATTGAGTTTTTAAATTTATATTATAAAATATAGTAAATGTAATACATGCTGCTGTCATTTGACCTTTGACGTCATTCATAAATGTTAATAAGAACAAAGGAAGGGTAGGGAGAAACCCACTATGAAGAAGGAAATCCACAGGTTGAGTCTGTATAATAATACCTGGTGCAAACTGAGTCTAGATTATGCACATACCATATTATTTTACATATTTACCCTTGAAACTACTGTATTTGCAAACTGTGCCTATGCCTTTAATGTCAAAAGCCACATGAGTTTCATCACTGTAGAGTTTTGGACTCCATCTTGGCACAACTAAGCATTTTAATGATAGTCACTAATCACATTCATATCTGCAAAATGTCCAGTTCAGTGGCTGAGTTTTCTCATATCCGGTGGGACTAGGAATGCCACTTTTTCTTGCCATCGAAGCAACAGCAATATGGCATGCCATATAAGTATATGCAAAGCATTTCCCATTATCCTTCAACAGCACTCACTCAGAGCAGCCATGGCAAATATCATTAAATGCCCTGCTAACACCCCGCCCCTCTACACACTCACACATACACACAAACAAACACGGTACAAGCACGACCGTCCCTTCTCTCTACCCATACTCATTTTCCCCCTTCTTTTCTTCCTGGCTATCACTCAGTGGCAGTGCGCGAGGGAAAGGGAGTGCATTGATCTGCCAAAGTGAGCAGCCATTTCCCAGGGTGAGTCTGCGCGGCGCTCCTGTCCCTGAATGGGAATTGCTCATTTCACCTGGCCGCCTTGCCTTTAACAGAATAGTGGGATGCCGTGCTAGAGAGGTACTGAGGGAGGGCAGCAGTCAGGGCCCTGGTCAGGGCTTGGCAGGCAGCAGATAAGAGCTTCTCATGCTGCTCCATGCACTTACCACTGCTGCTGGAGCCCAGTCTCAGTCTCTCTCTCTCTATCTCTCCCTCTCTCTCTCTCTCTCTCTCTCTGTCTTTGACACACTCACACGCACAGAAGCATAGCTTTTCTTCACACATGTGAGGCCCTAATAATAACTTTGGCGTTCTGGTGAGTCAGCTTTCTTTCCTCAGGCAAGGATAAAAGTAAAACATGGTGCCTTTATTGAGTCTGAAATCACTAACTGTGGAATTCCCAGAACAGGGCTTTAGCTCAGCCTGTATTCCATTCACTGCGGAGATGCCATGTGTCCACAACATCTAATATTGTGTTGAAAGCAGGTGCTGAAAGAGTGATAAACAAGCCAGTAAACTGTTTATGGCATTCATATGGAAGACATACAGTTATTGGAAATATGTAGTTCTGAAGATCAAGAGTTGTAGTTGAAAAACGTTCATTTCCATTCCAATGTGGACTATGCATTTTTTTTTTTGATTTATTGATCAATTGTTGTTTTTTTAAACCAATTTTAGTGCTTGAAGTTAGAGTTTGCGTACCTTTCTCTTAGTGAGCGAAGACAAACAATTAGAGGTTTAAAGTGCTTGAAACATGTTTAATATCCTGTGTGATGCTATGCTTGTGTAACCCAGTCAAGGAAGGGTTAACAGAAACGCAGTGTGGGCCGGAAGACTCCGATCTGTCAGAGCTATAGCGGTAGACGGTTGTGAAGTTTAACGTTGGTAGTCCCCAGAGAAGAAGGTGGTCATTTCATGGCGCAGATTAGAACCCTAATTGAAACCTAAGCAACTGAAATTGAATGTTAGACCACTGGGTCAAATTGGTTGTTATTACTGGGACTTATAAAGTGTCAGGGTTAGTTCTGTCAAAGTGTTAATAGTTTAAAAGAAACGTTGCTGATGTTGTTCAGTAGCTAGGTCAGAGGTTATCAGCTAATGAAACTTCCATTAAAAAGGATTTCTTGCATAGACATTTGGTTGCATTTGGTTACCGGTTCTAATTAACATTGAATGCCTTTTGCATTGGTTAAAGTTCATCAACACAACATAAGTGAATGGTATGTTGCTTGTAGTGCTCTCAGAATTAAATTTTGGCATTTAACAAAATCAGAATCAATGTCTGCTTGTTAGTCTGGATTACCAACATGACAATTCTATTCATCTCCATTGTCTAGGGGCAACAATGGAAATGTCAGAGACAGATAATACAATAACAAATGAATTACTTTGTTTGGGATTTGAGTGCTTCAGATTTTGTTTTATTTTAAAGGCATCACATGTTTGGCCCTGTTTGAGATTGATGCTGTTTTCTCAATATATCATGTCAACTAAATATGTTTCTGTCCAAATTTAGCCTGCATACGAGCCTTAAGCCTTCCAGACCCACCTGTCCTGCAGTGACCCCCTACCCCTCCACCTCCCCATCCTGCAAGTGTCCGAAACGCCTTCCATCCAGCCTCTTCATCCCCCTACTTCATCCTTCACATGTTCTCAAATTTATTTCTCTCTATCTCTCTACCCTGCTCAGCCCACTTCCCTCCCTCCATCTAGTCTATCTCGCTGCTGCTCTCCTTGCTCAGTGACAGTCTCATCACACTCTATCAATCAGGCTTGTGAGGCCTAGGCGCAGTGCAGCACAGCACCGCACAGTCCTGGTCCCATCAATGCCAGTCAGTCTCCCTCACTCTCTCAGTCACTTTAAAAAGGTTTAGGTTGCCAGATATAGTCTGTCCACCCCC
>NC_048425.1:13980621-13985315 GCF_013103735.1 Etheostoma cragini | reverse complement strand
CCCGCCCTGCAGGTCAGGAAATGTGAGGGATTGAGAGGGAGTCGAGATTCAACTTAGCACTTGCTTTGATATCACTTGACGTGTCCTCAGTCCTGCACTCAAAATAAAAAAGTCCTTTTTGAAACAAAGACAGATAGTTGGACACATCATCAGCTGGACTCATGTGCTTATAAGTTCCAAAAGAACACAGCATGTGGGCACCCTTGATGTGTCGCATGCATTTTAAGCGCATGGGAATTGATGCATGACAGAGGTCGGGACATAATTGTCCTAAACTCATCAGCTATTCTTCTCAGTCTCTTACCTGCCGCAGGCCTCATCCTGTGGTTGACGTCTCAGGAAAGAGAACTGCACAAATGAGAAAGACAAAGAGGAACAGGATTGGGATGAATAGCTTAATCAGTCTGTCTGTGGCGTACAGAGCTTCATTTTTTGTACATGTATTAGAAACAGCAAGGAGCACTTCATAAAAATAAAGCACCAAGAAAGTTTACCGTAAAGTATTTCCCATTTAAAAAAAATAAACTCTTATTGGTGTTGTTCATTTAATTAATTACTCAGCATCATTACTGTACGTACAGAATATATAGTAAAGGCATACAGGGTACTTGTTTTGCAACCAAATTTCAGTTGAAGGAACAGAAGATTGCATGTGCAGTAGAGAATGACTTAACCACAGTTATCGATTGGCTTTGTGAATTATAATGAAAACAAGTGTAATTACATTTTCCTTTAAGTAGCACAACAAATTAGGCTTGTGAGTTATTATGGAAGCGAAAGAGGGGGGAAAAAGTCTTGCATTTAATGTGCTGGGAAGATTTTCTCGGGCTATTTTCTTGCTAAATGCATTAGCAGATGCTGCTGTGCCCATACAAGCCTGTGGTCTAATATTCTTGTAAATGATTAGCTTCTTATTTAACCAACAGGGGAAATGGGCTTTGAGTGGTTACAACAAAATTGGGAATAAACTTTTTTTTTTTTTTTTTTTTGCTGCAGTGGGTGAGCTTTAATTTGACTCGTTATCTTTTCAAACATTATTGTAGGGCTTTATGGCAGTCGAATGAGATGATTAGCAGTGATGATTATGAATGGTATGATTATAGTAGTCTATCTGCCCAAAACCTCTTATTCATGTTGATTTACAGTCAATTTTCTGTGGGAATGTACTGTAGCTGGCTGATTTTTATGGAAAAGTTAAATTGAATGCAAATAAGCAAACTGGATATTTGGTTGCATTGGAAGGTCCTAATGGATATTAGTAAATTGTTTATTTACAGTTTAAGGGCCCGCACGTGCAAATGAAATGGCAACATAATTACCCAGGTGAGGATATGACGGGGTTCTAGCCCCTTAACCTGACTTCATCAGCAGTGTGTGTGTGTGTGTGTGTGTGTGTGTGTTTGTGTTAAGTTCCTTGTTATCTGGTTTCTCCCTATACACCCTGTTCATGCTAATGAATCCACAAATTAAATTGTAGAACAGAGGAATATTAGGGTGCTTGCCGTTTTGATGTGGTGAGGAATACTCAATTAGGCAGGATTTGGCCTCCGTAATTATTACATTATAGCTAAGATAAGTGTTCAATGGCAACACATGCTTTGATGGACTCCATTCTGTAACAAAGGCAACGGGTGAGCAAAGACGAAAATGCCAGAACAGAAGAACGAAGGGGTGAGAAAATAAGCAAAAAGGGGGGGGGGGGGGGGGGGGGGGGGGGGGGGGGGGGGAGCAAGTGAGAAAGTGACAAGAAAGCTATCGCACGGGAGCTCCTGTCTGCAGCAGCCATATTTCATTACACAGCACCAAAGCTTAGGAGGCAATCAAGCATATTTAGCCATCCTAGTCTCGCCCCCCCCAAAGCAATTATTACTCCCCAGTTTTTTACTGTGCTTTGCCATGGGGAAAATGAACCGCAGTACTTATCAGCTCAATGCATACACAAGTGACTAGGGTGGAGGACGTGTGTGTCTCTGTGTGTGTGTGTGTGTGTGTGTGTGTGTGTGTGTGTGTGTGTGTGTGTGTAAAAGGGCATGCACGGAAGCTTTGTTTATGTTTTGGATAGGTGTTGGAGGGGAGGGTGGGAGTGAGCTGACCACTATTGAGAAATAGGTCACCTTTTTCAATCCCATTAGCTCGGTAACATCAGCACATTTAGGGGCAGCAGGCGGAGCGAGTGGAGATACAGAGATAACCATAAACATGTCACCAAAAATGCATTGTTATTTGCATTCATATTGGAAAGAGCCAAATTGATGGTGGGTCAAACAGGGAAGGTGAGGGTTTATGACCTGTGCATAGCTCTGCTGTCAGCAGCTCTGATCTATCGGAGCGGCCAGCCTTGTCAGGCTTTAAGCCTGATTATATTATCATGGCTGACGATCAATGCGAATGAATGATCGTTCATCCGCAAAGGGGAGAAGAAAGCATAAAGCTGAATGCAGACAGTACATTATTTAGCCATACAGTGAATAGAAATGCTTTCCCCATCCTGAAGTCATCTAGTTAAGTGATTCATTGCATGGCAGTGCAACACAAAACACTTTCAAAATACTTTGGCTGTCTTTTGCTCTTTTATTCTGTCTGTGTGTTTTCAGAAATATTATCTGGCCGTAATAGAGTTAGGCGGCGGAACTGTGAAATAAAAAAGCAAACATACTTCACTATTCTGTGGGTTTTGAGCAGTTAATGTGCAGTCATTTAGGTGGCACCGCCGCCAAATACAGCATTAGTCCCCATCTGGGGACTTGTGTGTTGGTGAAAGTGCTTCTCCATTTGTGAGACTCTTCAGTTCTGGGCATCCTCCCCAAGCCCATAACTCAACGTCCCTCTATCACTCCCATGCGACTGGCTGTCATAATCATCAGCATTATGCTTCCTCAATGGGCCTGATTTACAAGTCTGGACTCGGCACCAGCTCCGCGCCAAGGGGTAAACATGAGGCGCTTTTCCCCCGCCAAGGCTATTTCTCCCTACTGCATTTAACGGCTGGGAGAGACCCATGTTCATACCAGAAACATAGCTTTTAAGATTTATCATTTGTTTACAACACAGCAAATAACAACCGTTTAAAAATGATGTATGATGATGATGTAGAATACAATGTGTGTGTGTGTGTGTCTGTGTGTATACGTGTGTGTGTGTGTGTGTGTGTATATATATATATATATATATATATATATATATATATATATATAGATATATAGATATAGATATATAGATGTGTGTGTGCGCGTGTACATACATACCCTATATATATATAAGTATATGTATGTATACACACACACACTGTATATATGTGTGTATATATGTATACATATGTGTGAATTTATGTATATATGTATATATGTATGTATATATGTATGTATGTATATGTGTGTGTGTCTGTGTGTGTGTGTGTGTGTGTGTGTGTGTGTGTGTGTGTGTATACTGTGTGTGTGTGTGTGTGTGTGTCAGTGTGTCATCAATCATCCACTGGGTGGCAGTGGTAGCTCTGTGGCTCGTGGATCGGTGGTAGAGCGGCCTGCCAATCAGAAGGTTGGGGATTCGATCCCAGGCCCTGCAGTCCCATGTCCTTGTGTCCTTGGGCAAGACACTGAACCCTGGGTTGCCCCCGATCTTGCACCATTGGTGTGTAAATGTGTGTGAGTGCTTAACTGATGAGCGAGTGGCACCTTTGTGGCAGCCTCGCCCACAGTGTATGAATGTGTGTGTTAATGGTGAATGGTTCCTGCCACAGTGTATGAATGTGTGTGTGAATGGTTCCTGCCACAGTGTATGGATGTGTGTGTGAATGGTTCCTGCCGAAGTGTATGAATGTGTGTGTGAATGGTTCCTGCCACATTGTATGGATGTGTGTGTGAGTGGTACCTGTCCTATGTTAAAGCACTCTGACTAGTCATTGGGACTAGAAAAGCGCTATATGTACAGTCCATTTACATCTATGGCAGTTAGTAGTTTAAATCTACTATCGACTGATTTTTGATCAGGGACTGTATGAAATTACGAAGGAATGAGGACCTTAATTTTTTTGAAAGCAAGGCCCCTTTGATACTTATTGATGACATGATTATAAGTTTAGTTATTCATTATATAATTAGTATAATGACAAAACAATGAATGGGTGATCTGAATCTTTTAGAGGAGAGTTGGGATGGTCATTTGTTTTCTAACCTCATGTTTATTTTTAATTTTAATTTAATTTAATTTTTTTTTTTTTTACTTTCTAAATGATGGTTGCTTCAGAGCCCGCTACATGCTGAGGACAGCGGTCCTGTCTCTGTTGGCCCATCATAATCAACTGGCAGCCCAAAAGGCCAGTTAAATATAAAAACATTGGATCTTTATGGATATAAGTGATTAAAGAAATTCTCAAACAGTCCCTCCTGCCTTCAAAAATCGTGTATGTGCCCTAATAATAGGATATAATACAAGTCAAGTTCAGCAGTCCAAAGCAGTAACAACCATTCTTTTTGTGATTTAAATATTTGTTATATATTGTATATAATATATGTTTTTCCTAAATGTGACAATTGTTAATAGGAGTTTAGATGTAAAATGGAGGCTGTAAAAGTATATTTCCGTTAAGAAATGATGTTTTTAATTCAATGTACAGTACATCATCTTAACCTTCCTCTGGTGTTAGCTTTCTGCTGCCATCTGAAGTGTTAGCGGGTCATTTTGGACCCGTGTATTAA
>NC_048425.1:13932303-13980521 GCF_013103735.1 Etheostoma cragini | reverse complement strand
GCCCAAGTGGTTGGAGGAAGAGGCTGTTGGTTGACTGTGTGTTCATGATTTAATTTTGGGCATTTTTTATTGTTTTATTATAGAAAATCTTCACCAGAGCACTTTATAATTTAGTAAAAAAAAAAAAAAAGATTTTACTTTGTTTAAATGGAAGTCCCTGACAAAGTCAAAAAGTTTCAACTCAAAAAACAAATGTATGAAGTGCTTTTATGCATGTTAAAACTCAAAACGGGTCCGTCGGGACCCTAACACCATAGGAAGGTTAAATTAGTTAGTTTTTGGTTTCTTTTAATTAATTATGAAACGAGTTGAACCAAATCGGTGTTATTGTTATTTTGTTGACGCATTGCGGGGAGGGTGTTAGAAGTGCAAAGAAATTATTAATAACTCATTTTTTAACTAGGACATGAGGTTCAATCCCAATAACTTGAAGACAGCCCCTAACTCTTGTCTTATATTTCAAATATGATTTTATTTTAAAATAACACATGTAGTTAAAGATTATAAAAAATATGTAACATCCAATCAAATTGTCTGAAACTGTACCTATTCTCTCTGTGAATATGCAATATCTAGACACTAGACACTGTCACATTGCTGTAACTATAAAAACAGAGTGGTTTTCATGGAGAAACGTCTTATGTCTTTGGACTTTGATCCTACTTTTTTCACCTTGAGGCTACACCTGGCCCTTCCCTTCACCCCCTTGCCCATTCCTTAATATTATATTAGCCCATAGTCATCCACATATTGTACCTGCTAAGTGATAGGCCGCATAAATCAATTTTATATATACATATACACATAATAACTGTTATATGCGGTTTCCAAACCGCCTGCTGATAGCTGCCATTTCTTATCACTCCAGTTAAATATAGCAACGTTATGAAGGCACTGCCGTCTAAATGGAAGAGACTGAGAGAGAGAGAGGGAATGCATTTTGGTTCAAATTACTTAAGCTGCCCACAAAGCTCTTTGTAAAGCGGCATGGTTATGAAAATGTACTGAAAGGAGAAGGCAATCTTGATGACAGAGAATCACCTATATTCTTGTGGATTTTACTCATTATGTTGTCTGCAGATACTGTGATTCCCGGGTTCATAGAGTAAGTATTTTATTTTTTGCCCATACAATACATTCATAATGGTGAATATAATCATGAAGCACAGAAATGCATGCAGCTTTCTTACAACTTCAGGTGAAGTATTAATATCCATATAGCAGCATCCAGATTCCTCTAGCGATCACTCCACTCCAGGGCACAACTCTCACCCTCCCACTTCCTTTATATTTCTGCCTGTGAAATGGCGAGAGTAATTCTGCCATCTGCGGTATTAATTTGAAACGCCTAATACATAAGCTAATCAAGCATGTTTATTTTTCCTCCTAGTTGAGTTGGGCTTTAACATTTGCGAGGAAGTGTGTATCCCGTAGTTAATGAACTAAGCTGAAATGAGCTCTCATAACGGTGAAATCAGTGAAAACAAAGAGCACACATCCACCATCTCTTTAGCCCGGATGGTTCCAACAAGGGATAATTAGAGTTTTCTCCAAATGGCATCAAGTGTAGGCGTTGGTAGGGAAGGCCCGTTGGCGGACAGTGTGATGTAGTAAGACCATTTGATAGACAACAGCACAGCAGGAGAAAGAGGAGAGGAAGTGGGACTACAGAGCCAAGAGACACTTTCTCTTTCACTCTCATGCTCCCAACTGCTCCCAGTGCCAGAGACATGGGCCGCTGCACAGACAGATGGCGACGAGGTGTGTGTGTGTGTGTGTGTGTGTCTGCGTGTGTGTGACGTGATACAGGGTGAACGTGTGTGTGTGTGTGTGTGTGCACGCGAGTGATGGGTGGTGACGCCATCCGGCTTTGTGCCAGTGTGTGAGATGGAGTGCAAGAGATAGAAGGGGACCAAATGAAGGAGGATTAAGCACTGCAGAGGTGTGTGTGTGTGTGTGTGAGTGTGAGATTGTGTGTGTGTGTGTTCGTGCGTGTGCGTGTGTGTGTGTTCGTGTGTGTGTGTGTGTGTGTGTGTGTGTGTGTGACAGGTATGTTCTCGTGCAGTCATTAATCCACATGCTCTTTTTTTGTTCCACATCCAATTAGCTTGTGTACTTCATTACAGCAGCAACACAAGTTCATCTGCGCTGTCACTTTGCGCTCGGCCGTCGTCCTGCGCAGCGTCGCCGGGCCGGTGAGGGACCTCTCCTGATGACGAGAGGCACACCTACTGTAGGAGCTGTGGGCGTGAGGAGGATGTGTGTGGAAAGATTTAGTATTGCCAGAGTGCCATCTACTGGATTTTACCATCATTTCAATACATACTGTTTTATTATCATAACTCCTCTTGCATCCAGTATGTGCATACATGTATATTTCCCTTTAATTATTGTGATTTACTCTAATTATGCCAGCTTTATGCACAAAGCAATTCTCTCATCAGCTCGTTATGTTGATTATATTTTTCTCCTTTCTCAGGTTATTCTTTAAAAGACAAGTAGTGTCTCTTTGATGAAGATCTCTACAGTTAAAATGAGGATATTTTTCAGTAGACGTGTGAAGAAAATCACCTGAACATTGACAAAAGATTCATATTCACAGTACTGTGGAAATCAATATTTAATAAGTTGACTTTGCAGCTAAAGAGACCTTACTCTTATGTAATCTCAAATGACGTCAAGTAAGTTAAATGCTTGCAACCTGTATGAGTTGTCTTTTGAAAAATCATAATTAAGTTATTTTTTTTAAGTTACATTTGGTTTGGTGTAAAGATAAAGAAGAAGCCATTTATAAAGGAGCAATATTCATTTGATGTGTGCATTTAAATCGGTGAGGCAGTGGCAAATCACAGCACATGGAAGCCACTCACTTTAAAGATAGGAGGTAAATAGCACAGCTTCACATGGAGTCACTATGAGGGCAAATGGTGATGCACAGCGCCATCTTGTGGTGGATTCTATGAAGGCTGGCATGACACCACAATTTGACTGAAAAATACAGCTGAATGTAGAAACCGGACTACATGACATTAGAAGCAATGTCAGCTGACATCAAGAGTTGAAACAGCTAAAATAGCATTCCTCCAAAAGTTTGACACCAAGGAGATATTTAATATTTAGTAAAATGGCATTTCTCTTTCACTTCTCGTGGGGAGTGTGTTCGGATTAAGTATGCTGAGGTTTTAATGAAACGGATCATGTGGACACATACCTACGTATAGAAGCAATGCTATTTTCAAAAGTGCGGAGTTGAATTGTCTGTATGTGCTTGTATTTGTGTGCTGGAAAGTGCAAGTGCAAGTTTTTTTGCAATGTGACTAATAAGCAGCCAGTGTGTGCTTAAATGGTCATGAAATATGTACCAGACTTAAATAGCTCATCCATAGTGCCTTGAGAGGAATCCGGGCATTTCATTAAACACACGGCAGCTTGGCTCTGCTGCAAAATCATTCCTCCTTTGCAGAGGAAATACGTGTGTGTGTGTGTGTGTGTGTGTGTGTGTGTGTGTGTGTGTGTGTGTGTGTGTTTTCCTCTCAATAGCAATGTAATGTTAGAGAAATTAGCACTTTTATTACTTTTATTAGGGAAGGTTATACATTTAGACCAGCAAAAAATATAATATGTAGCTACTGCATTTAAATGAGTAATTTGGAGGTTATCAGAAGTTGTTACTAATCATTTAATGTAGTCCTTTATTTTTGTATTTTCCTGTTCTACTATGGCCAGTACCTCACTCTCTAATCCGGTGTGTTTGTGGCTTAGTAAAGATTCACCGTGGGGAAAATGCTAGCTGCTATCTGACATGAAACAGATTTGATCCATTTTCCAGAGCAAATCTGTCTTTTTCAGACAGACGGTATTCCAAAGAAATATGTCAGCAGTCTGGGGATTATGCTTTTTTTTTTTTTGCTAATCACCAAAAGACCCAACCTGCCCGACATTTCTTTGGTGCGACAATGCGGCGCGCCGGGCAAAAGTCCTTTTTCCCATTTAGATGCTTATTTCCCAACTCCTTTTATTCTCATTGTGTCGGTACAATCAGATGTATTAACCATTGACTTCACGCTCCACTGAGTTCCACGGCTATGTAATGCAAATGAAATGTGATTTAGCAGAAAGAATGTCACAACCTTGTTCTACTGATGTTGAGTGAATACACTCATCATCATCCATCCAGATTTCCTCTTCTAAAAGCGAGCGCGAGGAGCTGGCACGGTTTCCTCTGGCGGGGGATCAACCATCTATCTAAGGATCCTGGAGGTGAATTTCCGGGTAAACATTTTCCCTCTCAGTCCTGCCTCCCGACTGCACTTTCACACACAGCAAAATATCATTTATAATATATTGTAGCATAATGGTTCCTAGATTATATATACTGTAGTACACATCCTTGGAGGACCTTACCCTGAGTCAGGCCTCACAGGCAATTCAGAGTGTGTTTGTGTGTGTGTATCTGTGTGTCTTTTGCTAACCGGCTGGTGTTGTGGCCGTCAAGTGTAAGCACACAACATGTGGGATGAGCGTGATGGATTCCTCGTATCGTTAGTCGTTATTTGTGGCGTGCCTATAACCACAATTCCCCAGCCACAGCTTATTGCAGGGCGAAGCTGAGCGAGATGTACTCCGAGGCTGGCACCAAGCCACTGGCCTTTGGAATAATTCATCGGCCAAAAGCCCTCCATGTACTCACCGTGCAATATTTATACCCCGCTGAATGTATTTGCTCAGCTACATCACCCGGGGCAGGGATTTTCTCTTCTGAGAACAGCTTTTAGTATTTCAGACCTTCGTTTAGTCTGGGAAACATTTCTCTGAATCCGTCCCATGATCACATTGGTCTGCTTAGAATGACGTGTAGGAGCCAGATAGAAACTTGCATTTCATGATGTTTTTAATGCCTAAACCTGGTCCCTTGTCTACAACTTCAACTATTTAGTGTATTCATCTGACAGTAAACCTAAATTACAGAGATGTGACTGTAGAGGGCGACTGATATATCAGCGGGCCGATATTAGGCTTTTCCCAATCTATCGGCATCTGCATTTATACTGAACGATCTTTATTTTTTTTTTACATTCATTTTTTTTTAATATTCATGTATCAGAATCAATTATGACAGAAATGACATTAAATGATTCTGATGAATGAATATTTAAAAAAATAAAAACAGACTGTTAATCATGTTATGGGTGTTGGGGTTGCATAGTCTGTCCACCAGAGGACGGTCTACAACGTCCCTGTTGGTTACACTGATTTTTTAGTTTTTTTGTTAAGGGGTTTTTGTTCAAAGGACTTGTATTTTTATACATTTTATTAACAGAACTTTAATATATTTTGATGTTCCTCTGTTCTGTTGTGACAATAAAACGAATTGTTTTATTAGTGAGAACTCATAAATAACTACAAATAACTAACGTTAGGAAAATCTCTATGTTGTGTGACGCGTTTCTGGATTTTTTTTCAAATACAAATCAGCCGATTTATTGCCATAACAGATTTTGAAATAACCAAATATTTGTATCGTATTGGCCTTAAAAATCCTTTATCGGTCGGTTTCTAGTGAGTGATTTTAACAATGCCGCTAACGATAATTTGGGGACTACATTTTGGTCATTATTTACTAGAAGATGGACATTAAGCCACACTGACCGCGATGTGTCTTCTGTCCCTGCATGAGCTTGTCCTGATAGTCTCTCTACTCCACCCGCAGTGCCCCGCCCAACCCTCCGTCTGAGCTCTCATTAGACTTTATGTTGTTTGTCTGGTTTGTTCTTGATAACCTTTTTTTCCTCTTTGTTTCCACTTCCCTTTGTTTTTGTATTATTTTTTTCCTTAGTTGCTTCACTACAAATGTACTTTCTCCATCCTCTGAGGCTAAGCATGTAAATGCTTAATATTTTGCAGAGCGGAATGTTAATGGACATGAAAAGAAAAAAAAAATTTGGATTTGGAAACACATTATTTCTCATGGTGGTGCTCTCTTAAAAGAGCAAGTTAAAATGCTGAGAACAGATGTTAGGCAATTATGATTCACTAAAACCTAAGTTTTAATATGTGATAAAGTTCTCCTTATCAATATTGAGTGTGTTTTCTTTTTTAATTCCGACCAATTATGAGTTCACAGTCATTGTTGAGTAATAGCAGAATATGATTACATTAATATTCTGTTCATCAAATATGTACAAAAGTGGTCATCATTGAGTGGGTGTCGTATTTAATTTGTTTATGTTTATATCTTTATTAAGGACAGAGTGCAAAAATTAGATTAGGCCTAGCTATAAAAGTATGTGCTCCTTCAAATTTGACACTAACCAATATGTGACATATAACTTTTGACTTTATTGTCATCAGCTTTGAATAGTGACATACTGGGTCCTAGTTTAACGATCTAAGGGCACGGCGGGAAGCGCCTGGCGAAGGTGTGTTTAGGGCGTGTCAAAGCCACTTCGCTAGTTTGACGGCGGAATAAAGGGTCGCGCGCCGGATAAAGGGTTTTACTTGGGGTTTTCTTCAATATTCATAGGTGTGTTCTGGGCGTAACATGCAATCAACCAATCAGAGAGTCATCTCCCATTCCCTTTAACAGCCAGGCGCGCTTGTACCTTAGCGCATTGCTATTATGATGGCGGATTTGCACCGTAATATTTTTATTAGTGTGTGCACGAGCCTAGGTCCCTTTTACTAATGCGCTGTCGAAATAACAATGACATGCTGTGTTATTGACTTTAGACCAGGTTTTGTTGGTCAATGGCGCGATGCCTCAAGATAGCAACACGGCCAGAATGCACCCGAACACACCTCCTTGTAAGACCAGCACGCCCATGGGCGCACAGATGGGTGCGGGTGCATCTGCTATTTAAATGACGTGGGTGCTAGAAGGGACATTAACACCTACATTGGTCTTAAAAAAAGAGTCTTTGAGCTGCGCCAGGTGCAAAATAGGGCCCACTGTCTTTCATTGTGTTAATCCCACTCACACCAGAATTAGCTTAGTTTGCTCCCAACTCCTTACATACAACAGGAATTGTATTTTTTATCACAATACAAGTCTTACAAGTCTAGTCTTAACACTTGAATAGACCCAAGTGGTTTGAACTCTAACCTTTAACTCATATTGAAACTTCCTAGAAGAATTTGAGTTTAAGACATGTATATGACATTTTTAAACCTCATAATGTCCTCAGGTCAAATTTGAATAAGTGCTGAAAATATCAACATTAGAAATATCAACTTCCCAACTGGAAAAAAACCCTCTAAAAAACACCCACAACATTGAAAAAGTGACAAAAATGTTGAAAAAAGTGAAAATAGTGTTCAAAAAACTTTTTTTCATGGTTGATGGGAAGACAACACAAGGGCGAAGTAAAATATATCCTAATGTCATTTACTCAATCAAAATGATCTTTTTATACCATCCATACAATGTAAATGCTACAACTTCATTTCAAAACAACAAAATAATAAAATTGAAGAAAAAAAGAAGAAAAGCTCTGGTACACCGCTCTGTGGTTTTTCAATAAAAAAAAGCTGTTCCTATTCAATCCGAAAGCCGCTTTTCTCACATTAGAAGCTTAAAGTGAAGAGAAAAATGTAACTGCGTACTTTGCAATTAAGCTCTTTTCTCAAGAATTAATGAGATTAAGTCCTAACGAAATTAGCAACCACATATGCTAAATTCAATATGGAAAACCTTGTCTGAGTAAAACAGCATCCCTATAGATTGGGTGGTTTGAATTTGAAAGAACAGGTGTCCAACTCACCAAGAAATGAGGCTCCTCTGTTTGGTTCATGCAGGTGCCAACATGCTGCCCGATGCTGTGGTTCTACCTCGCCGACTCACCACTGAAAAGAATGCCCCCTTTGCCCCCACCTAGAAGATCAAAAGAATTGGTGGGATTAGGCTTCATTCCCAAAAGATTCAACACAAAATATGACATAAAGCTAAAGAAAAAGTACGACTGTTTGGAAAACTACAAGGAAGGACTGAAATGTAGCCAAATGAGTTTCTGCTATTCTGTCATTAACAGCGTCAGAATCAAGTGTATCCACACACTGCTCGCCTGAGAGGCTTAGTCCATCATTTCAAAGCAGAACAAATCAGTGGAGGGAATGCATTTCTAATATAAGCATGCTTTTTATTCCTTTTTTCATCCTTATTTATTTACTGCTGCAAAGAGCAGGAAACATGTAACTCGAGAGAGAAAGCACAACAAAATTTCAGATTATATAATTAGTTTTTTATGGCGGTGCATTGTGTCTCTGACGCAACCACCTTGCTCGTTCTTCTACCCACTCTTTTGGTACTGCACACTTCAGCCTCACTGTCATTTGGCAAATTTGACTGTAGTATCAAAGATGTGTGAAAAATGAAAAAAGTGATCCTACTTTAGCTGGAAGTCCCACCATGCATTTGTGTAGCCTTGTGTTTGCAATAGAAAATGAAAAGATAATATTGCGGCGCTACCCTGAGGTGATACCCTAGCTCAAAATAATCATCCAAGGTCAATCTAAATGACTCCACTTTACATCCCAGTGGCATCCCCTTAGTGGTATTAGAAAATATTCGTGGAGTGTTTTTAAACCGGAAAGGCTGTATTTGCATGAAATTAACCTCTCAAAAGACATATTGAAGACAGACATTAAATCTGACGTGCCTGTGGAATAACTCATGAGCATTTGCATAACATTTGCCTCCTGCGCAGGTGATAAAGCAGTACTAAGCCTGGATTACCGTATTTGATTTTTGTGTGTGTGTGTATGTGTACAGATCTCTGTATGGGAGTAGGTGTGTGTTTGTACAAATAATATCTATTTTCTACCGTGAACCCGTATGTATGTGCATACTGGAATCTGTTGTAGCTGTTTTGGCATGCCTCCCCATTGCCAGAAGGGCCACAGAGAACAGCGTGCTATGCCTGACTGCCATGTTACTCATGTGACCTCATGAAAGTACAAGTCCCTTCAAGCAATATAATAAATCATCGCAGACGGTGCCGGCCCACAACACATGCTTAGATGCAGGCACACACTTTTTTTTTGCTAGTAGCCAGAACACAATATATCAAATTTAAGAAGTATGGCGACACAATCATATCAGGTACCCTGACCCTACGAGGTAGTGTGATGGACCAGTGGTCAGCTAGGTCACACCACAATGGAAAGCTTTTCTTTTGACCCTGTGGATGGCCATATCCATTGAAGTATCCTTGAGCGTTAGAATTAACCCCTAACCTACTCCTAAGAGAACTCCTACCTGGCAACATCTACAATAGGCCTTAGAAAGAAGACAGATGAAATGGAAACGTATCCCTGTGGGTTGATCACAGAGGATGGCCATAATTCAACACAGCAGTAATGCACTGTGGATGGTGGCACTTTATCTTTTTCCCGTTTATAATTGGCCCTTGCTGTAAAAAAAGACCACATTTCCCAGTTAACAGGTCGCTTCTTATTCATTGTAAGCAGTTTTCGGAAGTAGACTTTGGAAACTTTTTTGTTTAGATGCTGGACTTATTACTTCTATTACTATTCTAAACGAGGTGACCTGCTACTGCTGTGGATTCTGCTTTATATAACACAGCTTCCTCTGTCAGGTGGTAAAATGCACTAAAACGTCCTTAAACAAGTGTCTTTAAGGCTTTCTCTCCGAGCAGATTCAATTTAAATGTAATGCCTTAATGGTTGGGGAACAGGACATTCAAATGGCCTCCATCAGACAACACGGTGGTGACAATTTAGCCGCTGTCGTTTACAATTCTTCAGGCACAAAGTTAGTCTAACCCCCTTGTCTGTACTTAACTGTTTTTGTCCTGACTTTCCACTGAAGCTACATTTGCCACTGTCATCTTTAATTTAAATCACTTTGCTTCACCTGAGCCTCCAACACATTTTAAATGTTGACAGTGATTTCCACAAGGGACAGAGGGCATCATATTTGCCAAAGGCTCTGAGTTAAAAGCAGCGTTGCTTCATTGCATTGGGAAAATATTTAAGGCTGCCAGTAAAAAAAATAAAAAAATAAAAAAAAAGACAAAAAAGCGAGGGCCTTGTTCCAATAACTAGACCCTGGGTATGAACAGCCCTGCTATAATTTGATCTTAAAATAGCACACTGCAAAGAACTTTCCTTGCAGGTGTATTTTATAAGTTCATATGAAATCCTGTGGACATGTGGTCATAAATTATGTTCTGGTGTGTGCTGCCCAGGGAACAGTAACACAAATGCTCCAGTTGCAGCTGCACCTGCTAGTCCTTCGGGACAAACTACAGCGATACGTATCGATCGGAGAAATATCAGCAGTGTGATAGAGGGTCACTCCACTCTGGTCCCGAAGGACATGCACTGTATGTTTAATGATCCCAACGAGATCATCATTATGATGATGATAAGGATGAAGATATTTTAATTTGACACATGATTTATTGCAGTAATGTTAAACATTTGTGCTCTACATGTGACAATACAGTAGAAGGCATTGCAGTGATGATAGTCTTTTGATACATGATTTTGGACTCCGTGTATTTACATTTAGGTCACCCACTGTAACTATCGTATTGTTGACTTTCCTCAGGAAGCATCCTGTTGTGTGTATGCATGTGTGCTTAAGCCTCCACAATGTGCTAAAAGGACCTGTCAGCTGTCTAAATGCTGTGAGAAGTGTGAACGGGTGCGTTATTTCACAGTCTTAATGTGGAAACAGATCCCTTGTTTAAAAAAAAAAAAGCAGCAGCAATAGAGAATCCTGTACTCCAGAGGGCACCATTAGCATGCTTTATGTGTATCACTATGCAAAACAGAGACATACCCGGGATTTTTCAGTCAAGAACAGTAGCCAAACAACTGATCTGTAAATGTCTATGAGAAATATTCTGGTCACTACAGTCCACTGTGTAATATTGTTAACACAGCTAGAGGAGAAGGAATTTACTTTTCAATTTGTCAAAGGGCAAGCCTGGTTCCAAAAAAAGGAAATCAAACTTTGTTTTCCATGTATAGTATGAGTATTATTTCATATCAAATAATAAAAGTCAGGCAGTCAAGAAACCACAGTGACATAACAATACATCATGTGTTCTTTCCTTACAGTCATCTATACTAACAACGTTAGTTTTTTGACCCTTGATAATTCTGGAGTGTGGTCTATCTGTATAGTGTCTTGAGATAACTCTTGTTATGAATTGATACTATAAATAAAATTGAATTGAATTGAATTGATATGATTTCAATAGGTTGACTTTATTGTCTTAAGTTATTGGGGGGGCATTGGCATTTGAACATTGAAAACATCATTTTGGTCATCAGTGATTGACATAGATGGAGTGCTTTATTGAAAAATACAATTTCAAGGAAGGTTTTCTTGGATCTTACCCGTTTGGAATAATGCTTTGCGATCGCTGCCTCGGACCAGAGTGATGAAAGAAGAGAACTCCTCAGAATCTCCCTGGAGGGAAAGAAAACAAGAGGTCACGGTGTGTCATGCTTCAGTGTACTGCATCATTGTCGATTCACGGCTAAACACTCAGTTCATTGTGCTGTTAGTTGCGTACGTAATCACATGTTGAGACCTACGGCATGGGCCGCTGACATACCCTTCAGCCACTACGCGTTGCTGTGTTATCAGCGTAGTCCTATTAGGGTTTGTCGACATGCGTCATGTACTTTGAGGAGGTGATTTCCCTTTGTGCATAATGAAAGCTGCTAAAAATAGACTCCTGCATCAGTGCTGACAATGCCTCCACCACGTACTGAAGACAGGGTAGCAGGATATTTGGATATGTCTGCTTGTAAGGAATACTTTCTGACAGTGACTCCTCTTAGCTGTGTGCAAGAAAGCATGAATATGTGCCTGACATACACGCACACACACACACTGGTACACAGTAATAACCATACAGTGCACATGTGTGGAACCTTAATTGATTTTGTCAGAAGATAATAGGGTGGTAAGGGACCCTAAATGATGTCCAAGGAGCATATTCCTCCTCATTCTTGAAAACACCCAGACACGCTTTTTCAGACAAACAAACATCTAGTAACGGCGTCTCATGTTTACCTTTTTTAATTTCAAGACCCGAGCTGGGCTCAGTAACGGAAGAGGGACACATGCTTGGACTACCCTCATACGTCACAGCGTCGCCTATGATTGACAGATCTCTGCCTCTGTTTGTCTTGCATTACAATGACACTGATAATTGGATGTTGGACACCATTGCACACACGTCCTCTACTATCTGCTGCCTCAGTGCACTGTTTTGCATCTTCAAAGCAGCGCAAATGTGAATCTAGCTTGGCTTTTTGCATCTGTAATCCAGCTTCACAATCTCTTTTTTCTACTTTGCCGACGCACTTGGTATGCAAAAATCATATGTTTACTTTCAAGATCAAAGTTTCTTTCTCCCTCCCCTTCTTCATTTTCCCCATCTAAAAATGGACTCTTTTCATTATGCAAGCCAACAAAAAGCAGCGTCTGCTCATGTAGCCCATTTCAAGCATACTGATTAATTAGTTTGTGTAATTAGCTTAATGATTTAGAGAAACATGGCCATGGCCACCAAAGAAGCTATGCTAATGGACCCTGTCTTTGGCAATTAAAATGCCCATAACTTAACAATAGTGCCTTAAAAGTCCAGCTATCCGCTGCGAAAAAAGTAGTTTGTGCATTAATCAAAATGCAATCATATTAGCTGGTGTTGTGTTAACAAACCCTGTACTTGTGAGACTTTGTTGATATGGTATATCTTTGTATTGAGTACTATTTTCCAGAAGTGCAGACCCCACTGGAAGACTGAGCTAATGAAGTGTTCTCATTTCTCACGATTAACTTCAGCGTTTGCGGCACACTAAGTGCACTTAGACCTCAATTTAGACTTGAAATGTGATGTAAGATGCTGAAAATGTGAAACCTGCTTTTAGTGGCACAAGGAGAAAAGTTAAATTCCACGTATGTTATTATGCCCTTCTATATATCGTCTGTCTACCAGTTATGTTAAGTCCTCCTCTGTGTGTGCACGCACTGTAAAGTGCATGAGTTAGGACCACCAGTTATGGACTTTACAGTTTCCATTAAATATGAGCCAAACCAGACAGTATCTCTGCTCTCTGACGGTAGCATCAGCATTCCTGGCTGCACTTCAGACATAAATCGCCAGTTTATGACCTTCCCCTCTACAGTAACCAACAGAGACACAGCTCGACTCATAAAACCACCAGAATGTTGAGGGTGAGTTGAAGATACATACACAACTTCTAAAACGCCAGTCAAGTGGGAGCAGTTTGACAAAATGCAATCCTTATTTATTTTCAGTGCTGGGAGATCACACCCAGTCATTAATGACTAGTAATTTACAGCACACTTTGCCGCTGACAAAGTATAGGGATTATGGCGTCGTGGTTCTTGTAAAAACGGGACAGGAAATGGACTGCGGTGTGGAGGGTTGGTTCACTTCTTCACATTGCAAGAACACTGTAAAATTAGCCTCAGGCCCGGGACTAAAAGTGGCAATAGAAATGTCAACTTAAATACTGTCCAGTTACAAATAGAGGCTGGTATTGAACACTAAATCTTATTTGGGGAAGCACTTCAGTGGTCCATTGCCTATACAATACTGTACCAACAAAATAAAGAGCATTTAACTGGAATGTCAATCACATATTTTCCGCCTGATTACAAGCATCATAAAAGATTCTTTATGACAAAACCATGAAAGTCAATTCAATATTTCATTAAGACAAAAACAGCCAAGTAGTTACACAGCAGGCAGACGCAAGGGAACATTAGCATTGATTCAGAGTCATGTTTCGGGCCATTAGCCAGGGTGCTAGCCTGGCTGTGCTACGTACTTCTTTCAACTGTGGCAACTTATCTCTAGTTACAAGTTACTTAACTCATTTGATTTATAAGAATCAAGCGACGCTGCTGTATGATTCCAAAAACTAATGTCATTTGCTGCAATTGTTTCAGCAGTTCCAACAGATTGCATCCGCCATCTCACTGAAAGCCTCTTTAATGAAATGCAAAGGCAAATTTGTCATTAGGCTTCACAGCACACCCAAACACAGTAATTGCCATGCAGGCTTGATAACAGTCTGTTTGTGTCTGTGTGTGCATGTTTCCAGCAGGTGCGCTGCTCTATGCTTGTGTGAGCTGAACATCACAGTCCCGAGTTTGACACCATTGTGTCAAAAACTCTGTGCTCAGCTCGTCAGCTCTGGTGCGCTGTGCCCAAAACAAGCCAGCTAAAAATGAGCACTTGGGAAGTGATCTGCATTTCGTTTCCATCTCTCTACCGCTCTCTGTACCAACAGCTGCCTCAGTGGCTCAGGGTAGCGTCACTGTCAGACGTAGATGGAATTAGTTAAATAGTACATCATATGTCTATTCAGAATTGGCGTCATGCATCCCAAAAAAGATATGCTTTGACTGGGAGGTGGTTTGATATCTGAGACACATTTGCATAGGTTTGCAGTTGTCAGGCCTGTGTTGACGGGATATCACATTTGCTATGTGAGCTGTCTCAGTGAGAAATGTTCGCATCCAAACACTCAACGATGCCTCTTTTACTTATGAGTTATGTGCATACTTGGCATGATAAATACAGGTGTTAGCTCTTTATTGCTAAAACTGGCCATTGGTGTCCCTCCTGTCCTTTATGTAATTGCATATTTTTTTAGAAAATAGCCAGACCTTTGTCTTAGTCTAAGTAAACTGAATTTTCTTGCATCTTTCTCTCAGAATGAAGACTGTGGACGGCTGCTGCTGCTGCTGCTGTGCTGAGGAATCTGTGAGTAGAGACATCTGTGTATGGTTTCTTATCATGCTGGAAACTTCCCATCATGCTGAAACAGCTCCTCGCCAACGGCTATCATAATCGGCTCAGCGTGCATAACGTTAATCGTTCAAATATCTCATCAACACAACAGGATGAGCATGCCGTCAGTGCAAAGCGGGGAGCGAGTGACATAATGTGTCGTAGACAGAAAGTGAGAGATTTGTGTGTGTGTGTGTGGGGGGGGGATTTGACGGTGGAGGATGAAGAGACACAGAGGGTGAAAGATCAGATGAGATAATGAAAGTGAGAATGAAACAGGAAGGTGCACACGAAAGAACGGGAAGAGGGAAAACCCATTAAGGTAAAGTGGGAGAATTGCACGAAGAGAAGGAGAGAGCGAGGAAAAGAGGGCAGCTCCTCTTAGGAAACTCTACGCCACTGTATTCTGTCCCTTTTTCCAGTCAGCTTTGGAGGAAGATGATAGCATTGATCATCTTCTTAAAAGACCGCTTTTCCTGTCACCGTATCACCTCGCGTCATTAAGATGACTGGTTGAGTTGCCTTAAAAGGTTTCTCTCATGCCTGGCAAAGACAAGCTGTTGGATCGCCTTCCACATTCTTGCCTCCCTTTATTTTGGCGAGACTGCTGACAAACCTAAGAATGCCTAAGTGTCCGTCATATTGATTTCCAGCCATCTGCTGTTATTAGATCAAATTTAATGAAAGAGGGCCAAAGTCAGGGAAAGAAATCGACTCAAAATGGTGTTGAAATGTGACCCATCCAAACCCAGTGAGCATGTCCACACGGACTGAGATTGTATTGTAAAATGTCAATGTTAACACATGTTCATCAATCCAAACTGGGTAATTTCATCACATTCATCGCCTGCAGGACAGATTGTCAATTGTCCCGATACATTACTTCTTCTTGTTTAGGCTCCCTAAGGAGTTCCCGTCTCAAATCTCACGCGATCACTGAAGTACATAAAGTTTGTTCTCCGTATCGCTCACATTTCCTCCTCTATAAATCCACTTGTCGCCACGTAAATCTTTGGGAAGTTAGGCCGCCTTGTGCCTTTGCTTATTAGCTAGCCAAGGATCAATTCATCACCTTTGAGGACAAAGAATGGAGGCGCTTGGGGATTCTCTCTATCCCTTTGATTTATAGAGTTGGAGGAGAGGCAGGGCATTTTTGGGTCATGCAAATTCCTCTCGGCACAAGTGCCTGCCCCTCCCGCCTGCCCCTCCCCCCTCCTCTTCGTGCTGAATTAATTTATTTGGCAGCGAGAGGCAGAGCGGAAGTTGTAAGTAAATCAGGTGGTAGGAGTATGCGTGAGAAGGTTAAGCATGTTCAAGTAAGTGTTAATGATGGCGCTGCGTGAATACAAGGACCATGTGTCAAAGGGAACGATCCACTTTCAGTGATGGCTGAAAGAAGGCTGGTTTGGATTGTTGGATTCAAATCCACAGCACAGACCTTTCACGCAATTCTAAGCCTCCGCCACTAGTCTGTGCTATTGGTCTAGCACATTTGTCCCTCGGCTCTTGTGACCCATTTTCTCCCTGTAAAAGGCTGCAGGAGCTGTGGCTGCCCCACCTCACCTGCACTAAGTGGCTACCTCGTCTTGGCAGATGAACTACAGTGCCAGGCTGCTGCTCTACAACTCCCTCATTTGTAATTGTCCTCATGTAAATGATGGGCTGGGGATTGGGGGGGAAGGGGGCTTGTGGGAAATGTATTTCTCGTGATGTATAAGTGGCTCCAGTGAGGTTGACGGAGTGTTGCTGGCTTTGCATAGCGATTACACGGCAGGTTTGAAACATTGCATCACATATTGGTTTAGTATACAAGTGTGAATCCAGTGTGACTCGATCTTTTATCATCAGACACTTAAAAAACATTATAAGGGAAGAGGAGGCTCTGTTTTGAAGTTACAAAATGCACTTTTTTTTTGTCAGAACAATGACTTGGCTGTGTGTGTGTGTATACATGAGCTATGCGTGTGTTTTAGACAATGGACAGAAATACACGTATACACACTTAGAAGTCGCTCCGTGTCTGGCAGCTTTTCCAGATATTAAACATTTGAATCCGACAAGAACCTTCTGCATCACATGGATTTTCTTAAATCAACCCATCCCGTGTCCGTCTCAGTGTGCGTGCGTCATAACTACAAAGTAGTGTGCAGGCACCAGTTCACAACTCACTCGCCACTGTCTTGGCTCTCGTCCACACTCATCCCTCCTCATAACAAATGAGCCACTACCGGCCAGCAGATTCCTCCAACGCCCACCAGTACCACCACATCTTTGTCCTCATCCCTCTCCATTGCTCTCCCTCGCACGTTCTCTCCCTTTTCCTTCGTCTACCTTTTTTAGCCACACTATAGCTTTTTTTTGTGGCACAGAGCATAAGACACTCCGTTTGTTGAGTGGGCAACGGGGAGCGGAGGAGGAAAGAAGAGAAATAGAAAGAAAAGACGCAGAAGGAGGAGGGAGGAAGAGAGTTATCTAACAGGATTAAAGGAGAACAACGGAATGGAAAGCACTTAAAATACTTGACATGAGCCCTTTTGCAAAACGGAGGGGATGAGTAACAATGGCTGAATCACTCTTGAGGCTCCCTGTCTCAATACACTATGCGCTCTCCTTCTTCCTCTCTCTCTCTCTCTCTATTACCACTTACTGTACCTCTCTCTTTCACTCTCCTTCTATAGGCCCCCTTTCCACCTGATTTTGACTTGCCGTCCAGGGGATTTGATGGATCTCTGAGGAGTCATGATAATAACATGAGAGAGAGACTGCATTTAATTAAGCAATGGAAGAAAAGGTATTTAATTCAGATGAAATGACCGGCATATACTGTATGCCTTGGGTAGATTTTGTCAGATTGAGGGCGAGGGAAATCAGGAGGGAGGTTGGTTGGAGATGAGGAGATGAGGAGGTGCAAAGGTTTCAGAATGGGATCTGGTGAGACAGTTTGGAACAAAGCAAGAATGGATAATTGGCAGATGTAGAGGACAACTGGAAGAAAGACAAGCAGAGGTTTGGCAAAAGGCAGAATAATCCAGGGTATAGTGCATGGCTGGGTGACTAGATGATGAAGTATGTCCTGTCAAGAACAGGGCGCAATAGAACAACTGCTTGGCCCACTTCTGTCCCAAACCAGGGGGGGAAAGAGCAGATACAATGATTTTACAGCAAGGCCAAACTAATTTCTTAGTTACTTCTACCGGTCTGTTACACACAAGTGTGTGTTTATTGAGATGTCAACAGCAAATAGGAACAAATAGCCCCCCCCCCCACACACACACACACACACACACACACTCCCACCTTACAAGAATCAGAAGGGTGGAACAACATGACAAATTTCCTCTGGGCGGATCGAACTTCCGGGAGAGAATAGCACTTCAAACGAGCTGCGTGCCGAGCCAGCTTCCCTGCTCGTCTGACTCACGAAGATAGCCGCCGTCTGGCAGCTCGGCCCAAAACACACACACACACACACACAGATTCGCTCCTTTGCACACAGGTGTGGGAGCACACAGGATTTTGCATAAGTACACACCAGCCCTCTTCTACTGTACTCCTCTAACATCCTATCTTACGCTGAATAATCCTCCATATCTTGTAACAGAAGATGCGGATGCAGAAGATCTTTGTCCAAAACGACCTAACAAACCGCCTACTTTTTGAGCAGATTTTAATGCAGTAAACTAATGTGTTTACACTTGCTATAAAAAGACTCCACTTGGCGCATAATATCTGGGGATAAGGTCTCTGGAGTTGCTGCTGCCTCTCTTTTTATATCACATAACAAACATGTGACGGCAGTAGGATAGAAAGTCTTCACCCTTTGTAAATAGGGCACCATTTGAATACTTTACTCATGGCTTGTGCTTATTGCGCATTCATTTCTTTTGGAGTTATTGCTGCTTTTGAAAATGAAAACATACAAATAAATAGGTCTGCGAGTGTATGCACACACAACCTATTCTGTCCTCCTTCTCAGCAGGAGATAATGCATCTTTGATGGTTATGTAAGGGAAATTTTAATTTTAGTAAGATCCTGGCAGTATGCACTAAATAATTGTGACTTCACCGCCTGGTGGACTTGCACGATTAAGCGTTATATAATCGCAATCTCGGTTGACGATTTAATTTTCAACTTAGATTTTTTTTTTTTAAACGACTTTGATTCTCATTTCATTTTAAGAGCCGACTGCATAACAAACGCTACTTCTTCCTTCTGTGAGTTTTAAACATAGACTGGATAAAATAGGTCTCAAAGCGCTCCCGAGTGCTGCGATGCTCTCCCTCTCTTCATTGAAGCCTCTATGTTGACAGGCCTGTGGTGAGGAGCAACATGCTATAGGTAACAAAAGAAATCTATGTTTGGTACGGACAATTTTTTATTTTATTTTTTCTCATGGTCCATGTGTGCAATTAACTTTACAAAAAAAAAAATCGTAATTCATATTTTTGCACGAATTGTGTTGACCTACCATCTGAGACAGGCCTAAGAGAGATTTGACTTTTGGTGCTAACTCTCCAAACAGAAGACTTTGAAGAAAGGAGCTTCTGGGATTTGAAAGTTAAAAGATAAAGGCTTGGTTGCACTGGTGATCTGCGAGTGCCTCAATGTTCAGCTTTATTCCATGACAAGAATCATTAGGCTAGGAAATAAACCTGTTTGGATAACTCCAAGGCATAATCAGTTGTTTACAATGTCAGGGGAGGGTGGGAGAGGATGGAAGCAGACGGAACAAACGCTTCACAGACGGAGGGTTTAAAGAATAAAACCTCAGGGTGACCAGACGTCGCTCTAACATACTTTGACTCTTCTCCGACACACTCCTCATGTGTGGCAGCGTGGGGCAGGTGGGAAAAGCAGTGCGAGAAGGAAAGAATGGAGGGCATAAAGGATGGATCGAGGAATAAAATATATGTGGTTGAGGGAAGGATTAAAGAGAAAGCGTGAGACTAAAGTAGAACAAGAAACAGAAAATGCACAGATAGCCTGAGAGCTCCTTTAAGTTAACTCAAGTGCCCTTCAGCAAGGCACTCCGACTGCTCCAATGAAGCTGCTCAGTGAGCAGGCAGCTCCCAGGTGCAAAGCTGTGAATGAGTATGACCTTTCTCACTCTGCAACTACTCCCCAAGGCTGTTCCTGTAAATAAGAATGTGTTCTTAGTCAATATGCCTCGTTTAATAAAGGATTACACTTTAAAGAGAGCAACGCAGAGAGACAGGAAGAGGGAATGAGAGCAATGGAGTGCAGCAAAATCCACTTAAAGGATAAGGGAAAAGAGAAATTGACTAATTCCATGAAGTTGTTTCAGCTTGAGATACAGTAGGCGACGTTTCCATTCAGGAAGGTCAAAGACATCGCGCCTCCCGTGATTGCAGCTGATCTGAGACCTGTGACGGAGTGAGGCACATCACCATACACCTCGCTATGGTTGTCAGAATACTAAAGAGAAAGTCACGTCACTGAAGGAAAAGAGAAAGTGAAAGACGAAAAGGCTGGTATGAGAGACAAAGCGTTGCAAGGCAGCGCGGGTACGGAGGACAGAATATTAAATAGTGGCGTGTAAACTGAAATGTGTAAAGCAACACAGCCAGAGAAGGAGAGGCAGTAGGTAAGAAGAAGAAGTGGAACGGTGAATGAATATTAGGAACAGGGCTTATTAACCTGGTGTTGATATGGATGAGGGAGGAAAGAGTGAGGACGGGGGGGGAGGAGACAGTCTTAAAGTGAAGGAGAGTGTGCAAAAGACAGATAGGGGTTCTAACTCTCCTCTGGGAAGGTTTGGAAAGAGAAAAAAAAGCGCTAGACAGGTGAGATAGAGAACGAGTGAATGGGAGAGAATGGAAGGAGACGTGTGGGATAAAAGGAAAGGAGAGAGCAGAAGAACATTCTTGGAAGGAGAGCAGAGATAAAAATAGAGGAGGAGACAGAAGGAGAGACAATTCGAACAAGTCCAAACTATCATGCCAGAACACAGTTATCTCCCAAAGTACAGACAGTACATTATCACCACTTGCACCAAAAACAGCCTGAATCATCAATTAATGAGATCCGGCACGGGTAAACCCAACGCACTGTCTCAAGCACAGAGGTATCAGTGCTGACGAAGGTAGTGCGATGGCGAGAGGATACGGCCGTGCAGACGATTTCTCATTATCTGCCGCGTGTCAGTTATTAACGCGGTATCCATTCGAACATCTAATTAATGCAGATAGCCAAATGCCAAACCTGATGAAATACCGTGATGAGGGATTAGCTGGAATAACAAACGCTCTGACCGGCATAACTTTGTCTCCCTGATTAGGTGGGAGAGAGAGGAGGGGAGAAGCATTTCTGGATCACTTAAGTCTTCTTCTTTTTTTCTCCCTCTTTTCCTCCTCCTACCTCCACTCCACTGTCCTTAATGAAGACTTTTTCCTTCTGCCATGTGCCCCCATTCTCCAAGTTTCCCTCCCCTAAGTCGCTGAGTGCTGTCCTAATTCCATTCTGATAGATGGAGAGGGGAAGAGGCTCATTAAAAATGGCTTTGCTGATTGTGCTTCTCCTGTTTTTTTAAGTTTGTGTGTGTGTGTGTGTGTGTGTGTGTGTGTGTGTTGTGCCTGGTCAAGTTTTTTCCAACCCTGTTTTTTAGCGTTTGGTATGTGGGTAATTATTATTTTGAACATTTTGTTGCAATGTTTTACTCCAGAGATTTGCCCGGAAAAAATAGGACATTATATCAAACGAAAAGGGATCAAGCCTCCAAAAACCAGGATGTGGCTATTTAGAAATAAAAAAGCAAAGGCCAGATTGGCTAAGATAGAAATATCAAGTCTCGAGCAGAGTTCAGATACACCTTAGGTCCAAAGAAGAATAGGTGAAGAAGAGCTATAAAAACAGAACAGACAGTTCTATAATACATAGCTTTTTTTTTACCACTGGCAGGTGTCCCAAACCAAACAAAGTGCCCTTTTCATATCGGAAAACATGCTATTCCCACATTGCAAGAGAAAGAAGCGTTTGCGTCATATCTGCATGCTTTCGAACAAAGAGCAGCGTGTGGTGAGATAGCTGGAGTGTGAACATGAGTCATCAGGGACTATAAGCCAAGTCTGTAGATAAATCAGGAATAGATTAACATTTTAAGAAATACACTTATGCACTCTCTTTCCAAGAGTTACATGTTATGATCTACACCTCTCTTTGCATTAGAAACAAAGCTAGAGTTAAAAGAAGATTAGCCAAGTTTAGCATAAAAACTGGTTGCAGGGCAACAGCTTGGCTCTGTCCAACATTTAGAACTACAACTGCAAGCACCTCTTAAGCTCATTAAAGCCTGATTTGTATGAGACTAGTATTAAAACGGGGCTTAATGTGATTTAGAAATTACCCCCCATGTCTGTGTTTCGTGCATTGCATTCCTACGGGATAAGCAAAGTCTGTATTTTACTCACATATACTGACATTATCCCCCGCACATGTTCTCAAGGCTTTCCTTTACAATTGTAGCCAGTACAACCCTGAATCCCAGAGATGGCGGTTCACACAGGACCACAGTAATATTATCACACAACCTCTGTGTTTGGTAAAATATGGTGGGTAATTTGGGTTGGAAGTTTTACTTGACAAATTACAAACATGGCAGATTTGAACTGGATTATGATCACAGAAGATCGCCGTAATTGTTACAAATTACTGGAGGTCCCCAGTCAATACTAGCCCAGTACAAATAGGGCTTAAATCACATTTTGAATCTTTTATATTTGTTTGTTTGAACCCGTACACAAACCCAGATATTAAATTTAAAGTTGTGGTTTTATAGAAAATTCTACAGTCTTCCTGGAATTAGGTTGCTAACCAGCGTGGTCTAAAACATAGGTAGACCATGAAATCCCTCTGAAGCCACAGGTTTGTATTTGTACATCCATAATTGTTCATGGATTCATTGTTCATGAGCTTTTGAGGTGCCAGCAGGTGCATTTTTGAACTTCAGAGACAGAGAGAGCAAGGCTAGGTGGTTCACCCCGCTTCCAGTCTTCACGCTAAGCTAAATGACGCAAGGCCCCTGTTTTATTGTTATAGCACAGGCATGAGATCTCTCAATAGTGTCATCCAACTCTCAGCACGAAAGTTAACTAGCATATCTTCTTAAATATTAAAAGCGCTACAGTAACACTTTACAATAAGGCTACATTATTTTAGAATTGTAAAGCCGATGCCATAGTATAAACAAATTTACTAAAGTTGACTTAAAATACAACAGCAGCCACCAGAGGGCCTGAATAGTTAATCTGGATGAACCATAACCTCCAGAGCACACACCCTGGAAATCCAGAGTTCCTGGGAGAGCACAATTTGACTTTGCTCAGCGAGTTACTCTGACATCGAGTGTTGTTGCTCATAAACTATGCCCTTGTGGCCGAGCTGCACCAATCACATCAGTGTATCTGATACAGGCGGGCCAGAGGCAAGCTGCACCAATCACATCGGTGTATCTGATATAGGCGGGCCAGAGGCAAGCTGCACCAATCACATCGGTGTATCTGATACAGGCGGGCCAGAGGCAAGCTGCACCAATCACATTGACGTATCTGATAAAGGCGGGGCCAGAGGCGAGCTGCACCAATCACATTGGTGTATCTGATAAAGGCGGGGCCAGAGGCGAGCTGCACCAATCACATTGACGTATCTGATAAAGGCGGGGCCAGAGGCGAGCTGCACCAATCACATTGGTGTATCTGATATAGGGGGGGCCAGAGGCGAGCGGCACCTATCCCATTGGTGTATCTGATATAGGCGGGGCCAGAGGCGAGCTAAACAGATGATGACACTCTGATCTACCAGCTAGCTCCTCTGGTAGCTAAGTGTATGGGGCTCTGTATATGTCACCCCGTGTGTTGTTGGGATTGGTCGTAATGTTATCCAGTTGGGTAGAGGGAGATTTTCAAATGCACACTTGTTGACCTCCCTCGAGATGGGCAACTTTCATTACTTGATGCCAGATCCTTAATCTTTTGGATTTGGAGACAGATATTGATTTCCAGGCTACAAAGCACAGCTTTTGAATCCATTTATTTGTAATCTGAGATAGATTTAACCAATGCATAAATCACTGATTAGGTCCTACTTCCTCAAGTAGACATTTCTGCAAAGTATTGTAGTACTGATAGAGAACGGCTACAGAGAAGGTGACAGGATATCGAAAAAATGTATGTATGGAAATGATACATACCGGGAAATAGTGATGTTCCATTACATGTAATATGAGCTGTTTATCCTATGGAAGACCTATGTTTATGTTATGTATCTAAAAGCATCTTTATTTTGCAAGCCTGTTCTTTTAACTGACATTTTGCAATTGCCAATTCACAGTGCCACTGTCGATGAGCACAATGACAGGCATGGCTATAACCAACACTGGCACAGTGACCGCTTTTGAGAAAATATGAAAAAGAAAGACCTTATTATTTCTACCTAACACAAAAGACTGCTGCATATGAGAAACATCCTTCTTTGGTCGTCAGATTTACTGATACGTTCTACAAACTAGTTTACAGGAAAATAATAGCTTATTTGCTTTTATTATGTTCTCAAATTGTTGGTCGTCATGTAGTTAGTTGAGAATAATAAATGTAACAGGGAAATAAAAGCTCAGCTGAGATATGGAAACACAAAAAGTGTACTACTTAATAGTTCAATATCTTCTGTTTCAATTGCATCCACCTTAAATATATATACACGTTTATACAGTGTATATTATTTTGCAATTCGTAAAAGGCATTGAGTCTTAATGGCAATGTACTGAACCTATTAGGAGAGGCAAACAATGAGCAAGAGAATGATACACTGTCTGGATTAAGAATGCCTCTGTAATACACAAGGGGGACCCAAACATAACAGTTTAACAGCTACTTATGCAAAAGTTACGTCAAAATTACATTTTCTCGTCTTGCACATGACAGAAGGTCTGTGATGCTATTGGCAGCCTTCCAGAGGCTGATATTAAACCCAGCAATTCCTCTGCACAGTCGTAGAGTGACATGTTAATATGATGTTATTCTACAGCACCACATTTCCTACTGAGGTGCAGTGACTTAATTTCTATTAAGTCATAATTACATATATTCAAATGCCTTTGGGAGACTTTGTCATGACGGAAAGTCCCATTAAAAAGGTTCCTTTTTTATAAAACATTTTCTTGTGATATTTGCTACAACCTGGTGCAATGAATCTCTTCTTGTTCTGTCACAAGGTTAATGTGTACACTGTCAATGTTTAAATAAAATCCCATTACAATTGGCTTGCTATTTGTCTCTGAAAATAGTGAAAAATAGCAATCCAAATTCTGACAAATGAATGAAACAAACTAGTTCTACAAACACTTTCATTCAAAGTTCACATACTGTATATGAACCCTGGATTTGTTCAGATGGGCTTGCATACTGTGCTGTATAACCCCCTCTACACCTTATTCACAGTTACAATCTGTATAAATAGCTTTCGGCTGCGTTGTCCTCCCACATGAGATCCAACACGTATAATAGTTTTACACTTAAAGGCTCTGCAGCACAGACACAATCTCACACATATCACTTCAGGGGACATGCAACCCTTATGCAATCAACGGCCCATGAGCTGCGTGCATCCGTTTAAATATGTAAGGGTTTGCCACCTACATGGATGCCTGCAATCGTGATCCTTAAATGCACCGACGCACATGTTAAACAGCTATCGTTTTTGCATGACACACGTCAGACCACAGTAAAGCTGTTAGACCACACACACAAACACACACATGATTAATTGCAAAGACTATTGGAAATATTCATATGCCACTTTCAAATGTCTCTGTCATTCTTTTTGCTAAAATTAGCATCCTTTTGTTCATAAAACTGATTCCGTCCACCATTCAAAGCTTTGCATCAACAAATTAAAGCGGAAATGTGAGCGGGGACGCATGGGAATTGTTTCTTAATTGTCATCATGTCTTGCTCAGTTTGATTCATGCTCTAAAGATGACTGTTTCCTTTCCTTTTTTTCTGGTCCTTGCTCACAATGCTGCCAATTAGTTAATGGCGGACAGTGAGGCGAGAGTCCAACCTCTTTACTTCAAACTTAATTCCTCAGATTTGCAACTCAAGACTGTAAAGAAAGCGGGAAAGTACTTAACAAGCCCGCTGAATACATGATTACAGCCCGTGATGTGACAGTGAGGGAAAACTGCTTGTACTTACCATGATACACACACACACACACACACACACACACACACACACACACACACATACGTGCAAAGACTTAAAAGAAAATATTGAGTTCACCTGCACCTGACAGCCACAGCAATACAGTGTGCATGTGAATATGAGCAGTGACAGGCAGCCTATCCCTTTAAAGTGAAGCCTGTTTTTGAAGCTTTTGTGGCTTTCACATGACCAAAACCATTCAGAGGCAAAACATGTCTCCTTCTCTACATCGTTGTTAACACACACCCACACATGTATTTATGTGCTCGCATCACACAAACACATAAAACACCAAACACACGCCAATAAAATCAGTATTTTTCCAACACAATGCAGATTACAGCACTGTAACATCTACATGTTTGTGAACAGCTGGAATATGAATGGAAGTCTTCATGACAATTGTGTGTTTGTGGCTTGCCTCGCAGCATGGTTTGGCTCATATGGGTTGCAGCTGTGCGGGGATGAAGAGCTCAGAATCCTTCGAGCATTAACCACATCAAACCTTCCCCAGCAGATTATTTTCTACATAGCTCCTGCCATGCGCTGTCCACAGATTTATGGACACGTAATAAAACTGTATCATTTGATACATTTGCTAAGTGGGAATGATCAGGGTAATAAATAAAAGCCACTAGTAGACTAGCTGTGGTGTCCACTGTAATTGTAATGGTGGAAGTCTGTGTGGGGATGGGGGGGGGGGGGGGGGGGGGGGGGGGGGGGGGGGGGGGGGGGGGGGGGGGGAAGGAGCCGGCAGAGTGAGCTGCATGCTTATTGCCTGGACGAGAGCCCTAGTTAACGGCGGTAATGTATTCTCGGGCATCAAAGGCTCAAAGTTGAGAGTTTTAAAGGAGCTCGTCATTATTGATTTTGCACAAAGAGTAGCTTCACAGGTTCATTATACGGAAGCTCTCAGCCCTTACTTTAGGCAGCAGGGGCTATTGCACAAACAACAGGGTGCTCGGGGTGAGCATTCCTTTGTTGTTTAGAACAAAAATGTGTTACAATCATTTGCTGTTTTGCATTCACTGGCTATAAAATATAAGCCATGGCTAATGAATACCATCCGAATGACTCGGGTCCCTGGGGCGTTTTCACAATTAATACACATTTTAATTGAGCACAGAAAAATGGGATAATTTGCTGCTTAGCAGAAAGAATAAAAGAAGGGAGGATGTAAGATGTAATTGCTGAGGTTTCCTCAGCCTTGTCTCTCAAGGAGAAACTGTTTTTTATGTTTGTAGCCTTTGAGTCTTCAAAATTGTCAAAACAGCTAAAAAATAATGCATTTTCATGGGTTTTGTTTGGGTAAAGTTTGTGCTGTGTATGTGAACTGTCAATTTAAGTTGTGTGAGAATGCAATGTTGGAGTCATTCAGTACGAAAAGGCTTGAAAATATACATATTCATTTAGTTATTTTTGGTTGTTTTGGTCCACTTTGTGCAATGGGAGTTCATAAAAGTATGTTGAAATGTATTATTTATGTCTGATAGTTATACCGGCTGCCCTATGTATCAAAAGACTTAATTCATTCAAACATCAGACGCATCTAAATTGCACAGCAGAGCTCCGAATGTGCTTGAACAGATGGCTGATTGTTTATGGTGGACTTGGAGAGTGTTAGACAGGCAAAAGTGTAAACATCAGTGTGGGCAATCAATATCTCATTAGGGTGTCTGCTTTAGTTCATGGTTTGTCGCTTTGCATTCTCCGCACACACTTTGTTGGAATCGGTAACTGGAGCCATTTGGTGGGAAGGGCAATGTAGTACACGGCACGAGATATAGGAAAATGGACCTGCACGGGTCTCCACTGGGCTCGGCACACACCTGCTCGGAATCTATCATCTAATGATAGAATCAGTGGTTTGAAAAAACATCTGAGCAGCACAACTGGTTCACACTCCTGAATTTCAAGCAATGCAAACATCCTTTTTTAAGTATATTTTTAGACAGAGGGAATAGGGGACACAAGATGGCTGGTGGTGCTGGTACACTGGGAGATAATGCAGGATGAGCCTCCGGCATAGGGCTGGAAAACTCCTCTTGTCACTTTAGATAAGAGGAAGGGAATGGGTCTGGTTGCCGAGGGACCAGCTGAGTGCTTGTCACTGTCCCTTTAGCTTTGTACCAACAGGCCGCTATAGTGCATCTGGACAGGCAGAAGCTCATCTCGCCACAATCAGTTTTGCATGGGGTTCAATCCCACATGGGTAGATGGAGAGCAAGGTTGATGAAAGTAAGGGTAAAGTTTGCAACTAGATTGTGCTTCAGCTGCCACTGTTTAGAAAGGTTCATCTCTTGAATAGTTGTTAGGGAGACCAATCAGAATAGACAGATTCAAGTGTCCTAAATCAATGCAGTAAGTGTGCTTGGGATGACATTCTGTCAAAGACAGACCCACAAAGCATGATCTTATTGTTTTAACCCTCATGTTGTCCTCGGGTCATTTGACCCGTTTTCCTACATCAGTGTTCTTTTAATTATTCAAAACTTAATTGATTCCACACAATGCTCTTTGGCAAGTACACATCTCTGCTTTGATTCATTTTGGGGTGCCATATTCAATTTTATAGCATTTTGAGGAAAAATTGCATTGCTTTTGAAATAGTATTGCGTAAAAGTTGACATATTCCAGTCTGTTATTACTCATCAAACATACATTTTTAGTCTAAATTATTCATAATTTCTGCTTTTCTAACTCAATCATTAGGTATAATTTCCCAAAAATGAAGTTTATTGACCATTAAATTCCAAAAATAACTGTAAAAGTAAGTTAATAAGTTAGTGGCACGTAGGGTTAAACGTCAAAAAGTGACAAACATTGAAAAAAGTGTTGAAAAAAGGAACAAAAATGTAAAAAAGAAGTACAACATTGATTAAAAAGCAACATTTTTGACTTTCAATTTTGATGGAAAGACAACACAAGGGTTAAATGGGAGAACTCTAATATAAACACACAAAAAGACCTGCTCTATCTGTAAATTATAGAGTGTGGTCTAGACCTGCTGTGTCTGTAAATAATAGTGGTCTAGACCTGCTGTGTCTGTAAATTATAGAGTGTGGTCTAGACCTGCTCTGTCTGTAAATTATAGTGGTCTAGACCTGCTGTGTCTGTAAATAATAGTGGTCTAGACCTGCTGTGTCTGTAAATAATAGTGGTCTCGACCTGCTCTATCTGTAAATTATAGAGTGGTCTAGACCTGCTCTATCTGTAAATTAGAGAGTGGTCTAGACCTGCTCTATCTGTAAATTATAGAGTGTGGTCTAGACCTGCTGTGTCTGTAAAGTGTCTCGAGATAACTCTTGTTATGAATTGATACAAAAAATAAAATTGAATTGAAATTGAATTGATTACAGTATGTGACTAAAAGTCAATATGTCTGCCTTTAATCGTCAGATTATTTAATTGATTTTGAGTCCAGTACTAAATTGTTGGGTTCCTAAAAACACATTTGTATTTCCTTTATTGTTGAGGATTGATTTTGCTTGCTGGTGTTTGCTGTGCTGTTGTTTTTGGGATGTTTATAAGAAAGCAGCTCAGAGGGCTGTGTTGGGAAGAAATCTGTTGTTGAATACTTTAAGGAAACAATGCTCGTGTCTGGCCACACTCGATTGCTTCTGTCTTCAGAGACGTAGTATTTACAGGCTAGTCTTCTTCCCCCCGTGGCAAAGACAAGGCCCAGGTCCAACAGTTCTGCTCTCACTGTCAGTATGTAGGTAAAGAATCTATCTGCTTTAATTACAGTACTGCTGCTTTAATCCAGTCATTACAGTACATTTCATTACTCAATTTAGTATGTGTGATCTCATCACATCCCTTTATTTTTAACCGGCGTAATAAACTTCCCAGAGGGGATTTTTGTTAGATGAGGTAAATGCTTAATGTCATAAAATGGACTGAAGGGGTCTTACCTCAAGTCAGGAATAAAATTAATTAGGAAATAGGTAGTGAAACGACGACAGGTGAAATTGCGTGTGAGGAAGTGAAATTGAGTGTGTTTAACATAGCGGGACGTTAACGGCTTTAGAGGAAGAGGATCCCCATGGCTTAGAGACCTGACCCCGTCTTCTTTTTTCTTTCTTTTTTGTGTTTATTATGCAGCTTGATTGATAGATAAGCACAGCCACCCCGGCGTTTACGAGCACACACACATCCCGCCCACCCACCTTCTTTCATTGGAAGGTCAGCCGCTACTAAAAATGTTTTTTTAAGGTAATTCCATCCGTTTGAACAGTGAAAAACCGTCACCTCCTGTCGGTCCCTTGGAAGATTAGCACCAAGGCCAAACGCGGGATTGATCAATGTGCCGGCCACCGCCTGCTTGAGGGATGGGAAGGTCAGTGGGTGTGGTATTACTCAAGTGGGGGGAGATCTGGTGTCAGGGGCTTTAATTTGGAAGAGGCTGGATAACGATAAGGTAGATCGACATCAGCGATAAAACGACACAAGCAAAAGATTAAGAGCTGGGAGAGTGACTGCCATCCTAGGGAACAATTTGAACTCTGAAAGTCAATAACTGAATTCTCTGTTATCCTACACAGGGTATTACCATTAACGTGTACATGCATTATGCACTGATATTTTCATAAGCAGACGGACACGATCCTAAGCTCACAGGGAACAAGCCCTCCCCCCTTTCCTTTTCACACATTTTGGTATACTTCTATGCCATTCTTTTTCTTTTATGCTGAGCACATCCCCTGGCGGACTCAGATCATCAGAGAGAAGGAGCTGACTAATCTCAATCCGTGTTCAATAAAAGCTATTCATCAGCCTAAATCCGCCTGTAAGTTCAAACTAAATTTGAACCACCTGGGAGAGCTCTAAATGACTCGCAGGCAGTGTGGGTAGGCAGCCGAGGTGGAGGGAGTGTGAAAGGGAACAGCGGGAAAGAGGAAAGTGTCCCCCGAGTGTGAGGCTGTGCAAAGCCAGCAGGCGAGCGGGTGCATCTGTTGGCGAGCCTGTGCGTTGATCAAGGCTTGGCTATTGTCCAGTCACTGTAAACAGTATTACAGGTGAGTTGTCTTTGGCAGGCAAGGCACATTGATTATTGATTGGATAGAGCGATGTGAGGGGTGGTGTGGCAGGGATGAGAAACGAGAGGAAGGGGAAAATGCATGAAAACGTAGAGTGAAATAATACATTAAAAAACATGGATAGCTTGGTAGAGAGCTGGGGTACAACAACTTGAAAGAGTGGAATTTTTTCAATGTCAGATCACCAATTTAAATTTGAACTCACATTATTAGTCAAGTGAACGTTTAATTGATTGATGATTTCATCAGGTATGGCAACCTTGGCCTGCAGACGTATAGGAAACATTAACTATGTGGGTTGGCTCTATATATATATATATATATATATATATATATATATATATATATACACACACTAAACAATGTATAAACAAATTAAAAAAAATATTGACTGAATACTTTTACCTTACCAAAGTGTAATTGAATTAAGGTTTAACAAGCTCGCTCAGTGTATCTATTCCTCATAAAGTATTTGCGAGGCAAATTATTACAACTCCATCCATAGCTTGCATTCTTTTTCACTGACTTTGCAGACACATCACTTTTCCAGTGCCTAGCTCGTAACTTTGCAGGTGTACATTTAAGCCAGTGTCTGTACAGTTTTAGAAATCTCCCTACTTTTAAGCAAATCATATCTTTTTTTTTGTAATTGTGTGCCTTGAAATGATGTTTGAAATTTCAGTCACAAATCACAATATTAGTCAACAAATCATGGTTAGATATTTTTAAGAAATCCTTCTGTGCTGTGGAGAGCAAAATCAAGAATGAAAGACAGAAAAATGAAGTTTGAAGGCTCACCCTGGAGACATGGTACTACGTTGACATGGATCATTTGTTGCTTCCCGATACAGTTCTGATACCTGAACTTACGTATTACTACATATTAGTATTAAGTATTATTATTACGAGTACTGATTCGATACCAGTGTGTCATATATGTGATTATGTTTTAACAGCTGAATACTCCTATCCCTGTATGGATGTGATATGATTTCTATCTTTGTTGTTGGTCCGGCTCAGGTTGAACTCTTGGTGAAACATGACGAAGCACAAACAATGAATGCCACGGGACTTTGTTTTATTATCCAGTTTGACAGTCAGTTAAAACAGAAAAACAACATAAATAAACTACTGTAGATTTTCTTTAAGGCTTTATGGGTATGGGATTGGTGCATAAACCCCAGTACTTCCCGATACCAGCGTTTTAGGCATTATCGGAGTAAATACTGATTCTAGTATCCGTATCAGAACATCTCTAGTACTATGTCTCAAATGCAATGGCCTGTAAGACTTGTACTCTCCACCTTAGTCACACCTTAGCCCCCCCAACACACACACACACACACACACACACATGACATAAAAATGTCCTGTAGTACTTGTCAGGCTGTAGTTTAGAGCCTGCATGGAGGCCTTTTGCAGATGTGGGGAAGGAAGCATTGGTTTTCCTCTGTTTACCAAGCAGTTTGTGGTTGAAATGAAAGATCTGCCAAAAGCTTTTAAGAACTCCTAAAACTGGCCTGGTGTCAAGTGTTGTAATTACTTCTAACATCTGGGACTTGACCTCAACACCTTCAGCTGCCGAGGGTGAGACAAGTGTGTCTCTGTCTCTTCCCCCCTGCTGTCCCCGTCCCTTCTTGTAATGCAGGCAAATGGGAAATCAGAAACATCAATTATTCCAGTAAACAAGTTTGGCCATGTAGAACATTTAATTATACATTAAACATTAATAGCTCTGGCTTATTTCACACATCCATTAGATTGTATTAAACGTGGATACTCAATCTTTTTAATAGAGCTTGAGTGACTGTTTTTCCAAGCACGAATTTAATAAGGGAACTATAATGGTGGGTTTGGGTGGCATTGTTGTAATCGAGAAGCCTTGTCTACAGTACAAAGAGGCAATGCATGTAAAGGACAAAAAAAAGCAACCAGTGACGAAAGAAATGAGACAGGAAGTGGGGAAATATTTGGTAAGACGGACTAAGAGAAGGAAGAAGAGAGTCTGGGGGTAAGCAGACATCACTACACCATGAGCACACACCTTTTAAAGTGAGTGCTGCATAAGGGCTATGGAAGTAAGCCCCATTTTTCTGTGAATATTACACCTCTGAGACTCAACAGTAAGATCTGCACAAGTCTTAAAAATACAGTGCAGAGACTCAACACCCAGCGGTGGTTAAGCAGAAGCTCAATATTTATGCTTGATGTCTACTAGTTGTTTGCTTTAAGCCCCCCTGTTATATCAGGATAATGGCATTGATTCATTTTTTTTTTAGCATTAACCCTTACTCACATGTTGTCAGAGTGCCATATGTGTAGCAGAGCATGAGAGCTATTCAGTTGAAGAGTCCAACATAAAGCCATGTATAGAACTAAATACTCAAATTTTATTGTTTAAAGATTGTTATGAATGTCATGCAAGTCAGAGAGACATCATAGCTTTCAAACGATCAAAGTGGCACTTGGTCAAGACCACACCCCCAGCCTCCACCTTGACCAATAAGGTCTATATAAAAGATACTTCAGATACAGTATCAGGGGACCACTAAGGTCTATATAAAAGATACTTCAGATACAGTATTAGGGGACCACTAAGGTCTATATAAAAGAGACTTCAGATACAGTATTAGGGGACCCCTAAGGTCTATATAAAAGAGACTTCAGATACAGTATTAGGGGACCACTAAGGTCTATATAAAAGAGACATCAGATACAGTATTAGGGGACCACTAAGGTCTATATAAAAGAGACTTCAGATACAGTATTAGGAGACCACTAAGGTCTATATAAAAGAGACATCGGATACAGTATTAGGGGACCACTAAGGTCTATATAAAAGAGACTTCAGATACAGTATTAGGGGACCACTAAGGTCTATATAAAAGAGACTTCAGATACAGTATTAGGGGACCACTAAGGTCTATTTAAAAGAGACATCAGATACAGTATTAGGGGACCACTAAGGTCTATTTAAAAGAGACTTCAGATACAGTATTAGGGGACCACTAAGGTCTATTTAAAAGAGACTTCAGACACAGTATCAGGGGACCACTGAGGTCTATATAAAAGAGACTTCAGATACAGTATTAAGAGACTACTAAGGTCTATATAAAAGAGACTTCAGACACAGTATCAGGGGATTACTAAGTCCGTATACTAAGGCCTGTATAAAAGATCTAGGCATTGGTTTTATATAAGGATGAAACAGTCAGCTTATTGTCACAGACAACCTGTCCAGTTGTAGCCCTCTTCCTGTCTTCACTTGTCCCTTTGGCACTTTGGTTGCTTGATATGCCGGAGTGTGGTGTGAAACACAACAGAAAAGGGTATTGACTGAGTTCAAGACCTTGCTTTGAGCCAGCCAATGTTGGTATATCACAGAGATCAGGCAGGTCCGGGCATGAAGCCCAGCACTTGGAGAAGAGAGCAGTATACCATATGGATGTATACTTTTATATCCCCAAAACAAGTATCCCTTGATTTATTCGAAACAGCTATTGTGTCATTTGATGCTTAATATACATTTTTTTCAAACTGGGGATAGACATCTTCAGCTGTTAAACATCAAATGGTGATGTTTTGGTTGAAACACCCACATTGAACAAAAAGCTATTCTATTTCTTTCTTTTAAGATTTTAAGAAACACGTAACAAAAGTTGTTCATGTACCCCTTTCTCTCTTTTCCTTTGTCGCCTTTCATTTATTAAACACAAAAAAGCAATTAAGTAGTCCATACAATATGAACACAAATTTAAATTTAATTGACTGTGTCCATATGAAAATCTTAAACAGGTTCTACAATTTAGTAAGACAAATTTGAATACAAGTACTGGAAGTTTGTGTGAGAGCATGAATAACTCTGTAGATGAAAGTACTTATTTAGAAAGCCCTGAGGATGCGAGTGTGGGTAAACAGAAGGTTTACACTTTAAGACGGGTGCAGAAATCAACATCTTCCAGGAGGCATTCAAAAAATGTCCCAGTCCTGCACTCCAACCAGTCGCTGCAGTCGCAAAAAGAGGATGCAATGTGCAAAGAGTTAGGGGAATAGCATGTTCTCAAGCTGAAAGGTTGTTAATTAGTGTTCATCACACGTTCAGGGGGCGTCATTCTAAATTTAAAGATGTTGCCATCGCTATTCTTGTGGATGTGTTAGAAAAGTAAAATTTCCAACAACAACAACGGCAGAAGTAAAAAGTTCTTTTCACTATGTTGTATAATGCTTCTATATGTTCTTGTCTCCGGTGTGTGATGTATTATTCAGTATATCACTGACACTCTAAGTGTGTGTTCTCCCCAAGGCAAATTTACGTCTCATGTCGTTTTGCAGACAGCTCTCATACTTGTATGCCTTTTTCCTTCCCTACCACTTCCTTAAACACTCTGGATGCAAGACAAAAATGGCAGCATTAACCGCGTATACAACAATTGTTTCAAATAACAATGGAGGTGTATGAGTAGATTACAAAAACCTCTTAACAACCTCCAAGTAAGATGTCAATGCCACATGAGTCCTGTAATCTCTCTTAAGATATTAATGTGGAAATTGAAAAATGGAGGGTACATTTCACAGCACCTCGTAGTCAGCGTTGAGAGTTATTAGTTTGGGCTTTGGTTTCCATCTTTGCTAATCGCTAACTCTGTAAAAACTATCAATGTGGCGTCACCTCGAGGCGAGGGACAACACTGTTGGTCAGACAGAGAAACATGAGAATTTGGATTCCAACCACTTCTTTCTACTGTGTCCAAAAATACAATTATGTCTCAGAAGGGGTGATGGAGAGTTGGCTCCCTACAGTAACAGCTGGCCCATGTCTGAGGCATCACGTGAAATTATGTCACTGATTTGACACTAATAATGTGTGTGGCTATCGGCTGCAAGTCCAGTCATCAAATCCAGTTGCCTCTCGCAACTTGTCACTTCTGTGTCTACTGATTCTTGCCCAGCTCAAGGCTGGGGTCTAGTAATTGCATAGCACAGTAAATGATGTGCATGAGGAGTAAAAACATTTATATGAGATACCTCACAACGAGGAGTCTGCAGCAATGAAAACACAAAACACAACACTATCATTTTCGAAAAGTATTTAGTATTTTACAAAAAGGAATCCAGAGAAAGTCTGGAGATAACCACAGTTAGAACTATTCAATCTAAGGGGATATTAATGGGTGTACCAATTTCCATTGCAATCCATCCAAAAGTAGAGATATCTTTTTCTCAAAGATTATTTTTTGTGGCTTTTTAGGCATTTATTTCCACAGGACAGGTGAAGACATGAAAGGGGAGGGGGGGTGGGATGACACGCGGCAAACGGCCGCAGGTCGGAGTCAAACCCGCGGTCGCTGCATCAAGGAGTAAACCTCTATATGTGTGCGGCCGCCCGCTCCACCAACCGAGCCAACCTGGCCACAATAGTAGAGATATCTGATTGAAGCTACACATGGTGGCACTTTAGAAAATATCAGTGGATCACCAAGTTATTATGATACATCTTCTGGGAACCATATCCGTACGATATTTTGTGCCACAGATGTTAAGATATTTCATGACATACAGTACGTGGACCTTTTTAACAAGTCTAGGCATCATCAAAGTCAGTGAGATTCATTCTCTTGGCATCATGGATATATGTACCAATCACTTGCCAAATAACCAATTTTTAGCCATGTCACTAGCATTGTTTGAAATGAAATGTGTTAAATTAAGTAACTTTACACAGCTATTGATGGTCATTTAAATAAGATACAGAATGATCGTTTTAATCCATCATGTTACAGTCTAGAAAAAATACCAAACAATCTAACATCCATATGTAGTATATAACATGTTTACTGAAGACTGGGTAAATATTAATGACAGTTGTAAAATTGATGTTTTGTGTAAAAAATCTATAATAGTCTTTGAAGTTGTAATTTGGAAAGAATTTCTCTTTCAACCCTTACAGTTCAGCAGTTACAGCTAAGTTGAAACATTATGCTTGATAACAGATCACATAGCTGAAAACTAGTTGGCCCATCGCCTCATTTTCTACCAAATTCAATTAAAAACTGCTAAATTCACCGCAACATACAAACAAGCAGACCAACAGACAGGCAGACAAACTGGACTGCAAACATAACCTCGTTGGCAGATGTACTAACAGTAGCATCGTGTAATCTACGAACTCTGACAGTAGACTTCTCCTGAACTTGAACTTGATGCATTTAATGTACTATGGTTATTCACTGCCACTTTCATTGTGAAAAAATGTTAAAACAATGCAACAAATACATAGTTTGCAGAAGTTGTTGAATGAATAGGATCCCAAACATGTGTTGCAAAGACGATGCCCAGTGCCCGAGCAGTGCAGCAGTCGACAGCATAGAGCCCGCTGTAACAGCTGAGAAAATTGCCAGCAGCGTGTATTGACTGTGAAATACAGTCCATTTCATACGGTGGGGAAGAGTGTTTGATGAGAAGAAAACACTCACCATGGCAACATGAGAGGAATGTTTTTACAAAGACTTAGTATAAAGTATTGATTGGAAATTCCACTTGAGTTTGATAACCAACGCTTGTCTCTTGAACTATTTATTCTTTGTAGCTGTGATGCAATTTTCTGTAATGAAAAAGAAAATTGAGTGTCTTAAAATTAAACTGATTGGGTAGGGTTCCTTTTTCCTAAAACATCTCTCATCCTCTCTGTTATAGTGTGGTCATTGTGTGTGATGTACCTGTAAAGACCTCCACCTACTTATCTACCCGGTAATAACCTTTCCAATTCTAATCTGAAAAGAAACAAACTGTAATCTCCGATAAAGTCAAGCAGCTGCTTGCACTGGCAGTGTGAAGGGGTCCCGCACCACACTGTGCAGGATCATCTGGGTTCTTTCCATCTCCCCGTTCCTGCGGTGTTGTACTTGGTACTAACACAGACCTTCACTGGCAGTCGGGTGTGCAGCCTGGGCTTGTGTGAGCTCAACCCTGACTGTCCCTCACACACCCCGGGGCCTTGTGAAAAATGAGACCGTGGAGAATGAGATAATAACATTATGGAAGGGGAGTGTGTGGATTTGCGATGGACTCATGTGCGCCGGAATGTGTGTGTGCGTGCGCTATGGAGCGTGCACCTGTAGCCTGTGCGGAACATAATTGTGTCCTCCCATGTGTAAAAACTATCAATCAGGTTCACTTAATGTTGTGTCATTATGGGTAAATTAAAATTCCACAGTGATCGATAGGGTATTGACTGTCATATTTTGAGTGTAGAGTGCATAATGATTAATCCTTTTGAACTCCTTCCAAATTTATTCTGGATATTCATTTTTTGTTTATGTGTCCAATGGTAAGCAACTAGATGGGCAGACTCAATATTTACAAAAGCGTGGCCATACTACAAAATGAGTTTACTGTTTACACGTGAATGAGCATTGTGTGCTGTCGTATAGCTTGATAAGACAGTGAATGGTTCCTGTTGATTGCGTGCCTGAGATTTGGCATGTTAGCCTATTCACACATGCCAGAGCTGCTGAAAATCTCACTCTCCACCCAGAGCTGAGAATTGTCACGAATCAGTATTTAGACAACATACTGGCATGAGGACAAAGCAGACAAAACAAAGCAACTGGAGAGGATGTATCATGTTACAATGACATAGTTGCACTGAATGCATTCATTGTTACTTTTTTGGTCAGAAAGTATTTGATATATGAATAAAGCAGTGTTCTGATTCTAAGACAGCTCCGATAAAACGCTGGTATCGGGAAATACTGGAGTTAATGTACTGATCCGATACCACGTAATAAAGCCTTAAAGAAAATCTTCCTTAAAGTAGTTTATTTCTGTTGTTATTTGTTGTTATAACTGAATGCCAAACTGGATAATAAATTAAAGTCCTTTGGCGTTCATTGTTAGTGTTTCTTCATGTTTCACAGAGAGTTTAACCTGAGCCGGACCAACAACAAAGACAGAAATCATATCACCTCCATACAGGGATAGGAGTATTCAGCTGTTAAAACATAATAAAATACATTACACACTGGTATCAGAGCAGTATTCTGTATCGGCCGATACACAAGTTCTGGTATCAGAATTAGTATCGGGAAGCAAAAAATGGTATTGGACCATCTCTGGTTTTACAACACATGTCAATAATCAGTCACTTTTCACGTGTGTTTCAATGGCAGCAATCTGTTAGATATGCTATTCCTCATTTTAGGGCTTCTGCTGTCTCTACTGTATCATTTCTTTGTGTGGCAACATGTCATTTATCAGAGCCTCAAGCAGTAGGGTTTTCTTTTCAAAAACTCCCATTTTCGGGTCAAATCCGGAAGTATCAACTGGTTTCCATTCCATGCAGTTTTCCCAAGAGCCTTTTAATGATGTGTTTGAAAATCCTTCTGGCTGTGTAACAAAGTGCTATTCATCTGAGAGAGGTACACACACGGACCAAGGCTGCAAGCGGAAGTGTGTATTCTAAGTGTGTGTGGTTTTCTTTATTTCCGTGTGTGTTGGGCCCTGCACATGGCACAGTGTGTGTGAGTGAGGCAGACAGATAATCTCTACCTGCCGTTCAGTGTGTACGCGTCTTTGTAAGTGCTCCCTTATTTTCCATTAGGACTTAAGAACAAGAGGCATTAGTGACACTGAGTCAAAGCTATGCCTGATTTAATAATATTGCTCATCCAATTTAACAAGACCAGATTATGTTAATATAATCATAATGCACCCAACTCAACTTAGCCTCACTGAATGTCCGCCTTGTAAATTACCTGTTCTAGCTCAGTAATTAATATAGTTCAGACGCTGATGACATGATTTTACCAAAAGAGACACTGATATAGTCCATCATCTTTTTGGAGAAGAAATGATTTTTTCCTTGTAATTTTGTTTCTTCTCCATGCCCGAAGCATTTTATATTTTATAATTGCACTGGTGAAAGTGAGTCTTGTGCTTCCGTTTGATACATTTGTGCAAGTCTTGGCACTAAGATGGCTAAATCATCTCTGTTCTGAATGCGAAAGGTTATCTAACAAACTGTTCAATACTCTGAGGTGGGTCATTGTGTGCATGACATAGTGTGAGCTCTATGTGTTGAGCTCACAGTTTACAAACCCACTAGAAAATATTAAACTATTCAAAACTGTAGAGTAACTACAATCCTAACGATAGAGAAGAAGGATATAAATAGATAACAAACTATGTTTGTGGTGGAAATCTAGGGGGAGGAATACAAAATATGGAAGAGATTATTCACTGCCATTGACTGCTGAGTGTCAGCTTGTTATTCTTGCATACAGTACCTTGCTTTCCCTTATTTGCAAGCCATCTTTCAAGTGAGGTGATTATAATGCCAAGTCAAAGAGGAAAGTTTGGGAACGAGAGAATAAAAGAATTGAGAGCCGGGTGCACGGTAACAAGATAACAAATTAATGATAGGTGGGTACTGCTGCAGTGAAAAAAACACCAAATTAATAACACGTGTTGATGCTATTGTATGATTGACTTCCGTGGCCTGACAGTCACATCATATTATTGCAACTGCTCTGTGGGAAAGGCAAACAACTTGTCTATATCTATTATGAAATTGCAAATATCAGCAGCTTGAAAGTTTTATTCCAAGGTAATGTGCTTTGGTTTGTTTTGGAGTCAGTTTCCACTGGTTACTAAGGTGGAGTAGACACTTCCACAAAACAATGCACCAATTAAGAACTCAAGACACAAACAGAACACAAACATGTTCTTTCAAAAAGCTATGTTGGGACTAATATAATTGCACCTTGCACTCTTTTCAATTCATTGAATCCAGAAATTTTGAATATACATTGGTGCTTGATTCTCTGACAGTTGGGCTTAGAAATGCATTTAAATAGCCAGAGCCCTCTGGTGGCATGGTGCATCTCGATGTATGTTAGCTAGTTTGCAGAACCACTGCAGTGAAGCGCTATAGTCAATATATATATATATATCTTTTTTAAACCTCCTGAAATGTCTTTGGAGAGTAGCTCCACTTCTCCACTAAGCATGCTTGGACGGCAAGGCGAAGTTTGTGCTTTTGGCGAGTAATATATTTTCAAGCTATGATTAGGGTTAGGCAACTAAAATACTTGGTTAAGGTTGGGAAAGATAATGATTATCGGTGATGAAAGCGTAAACGGAATTGCAAGGCTTGGATGGGACCCCAAAATTCTTGCCTCCTGCAGTTAAGTCAGACTCATAAAATAAACAAATGGACAATAAAACACGGGGCTTAGCCATTTTTGACATGCTGCTTCTGAATTATTTGTAACTAAAGCTTTGTCTTATGGTGAGAATAGTGGTGAGATTGCAACTGTGCTTCCTGTAAACACAGCGGTTAATTAACCTCCTCATATGTGTCAAATCCATGGTCACTGTTCTGTGCTTACCCCAAAGGGTAATCCTTTAGCAAGGCCTGTGGACACTAGAGCCCCGAAGCAAACACAAAACCATCTGTAATTTTTCCTTTTTGACCTGCAGGAATGTCACTGCACATCTCAAAACGGGGGGGGGGGGGAGAAGCAGCATGGCTTATATTTCCCATCTGGCTTCAAGCCTTAATCCATACCAAGGGACAGTTGAGGACACATCCTCTCCTGTATTTGCAGACCTGTGTTCTCCGTATGGCAGGCCTCAAAAGACTAATTAACACGAGTTTCTCTTTTGATGACGGTCAAGAAAGTGAACTGGGACATGGTGGAGTAGTGTGTACATAGACATCTACAGGGTCAATATGAGCATCCTCTATGCATCCATGCTTTGCTGCTCTGAACACTAGTGCATTGACACTTGCTGCAATGTTAAAGGTGATCACCAAATCAAAGAATCTAATACATCAGACCTGGGCCCGGCGCCACGAGAGGTCTTAAGCTCCCTCGCTTGTATTTTCTTTGCCTCCTTAGTTCACCGCATGGCGAACAACTCTGAAGATGTTGGGAGCATGTGAAGCCACACGATGTAAGGAATCCACTGGTACCAGCATTGACATGCTCGCTTTTCGGTTGCAAGGGTCAATAACGCTCCGAATTTAGGTTATTGTTATTTTGAAAACAAATTGCCCTCTTACAATTTTTAACAGCCCCCTCATTTAATACCTCCTGGCGCCCGGCTTGCACCAAACCCATTATTTTTTGTATTATGTTCACATTATATGGTAGTAAATGTTTCTGAATGATGATGTGGACACATATTGAGATTTGACTAATACCCAGGCTGAACAGGACTATAAAGGGCTATAGCAGTTTCCTTATCCCTCTGAAACTAGACTTTACCATCAGGTCAAGCGTAAATTGGTCTTTTAGTTGGTAAAGTTTAGCAATGACTATAAAAGGTAGATCAAACAAAAGAAAGGAAAGCAAGGACTTGTAAATTTAGGGTTCAAAAGATCGAAATATGATAGGTCACGCTTTTAACATTTGTATGGTTTGTCTACAAAGTTAACTACAGTGAGTGTGTATTGGGCTTTTACAACGCGAATCACATTGTGCCTAAAAACACATAATGAAACCGCCATGTGCAGTCAGCTTTGTGCACGTTATGTGTACCTGGAAGTGACACAGTGCATACAAAGTGCACAGGCCAACCAATTGGTTAATCCTACTGGAACCGTGACCCCAGGCTTGAGTAAAAACATGGTTTTCCAGTTTAGACCCAATTTTAATGACACAGTGTAATTTTACCTTTGTCCAATGGAAATGTCTTTTCAATGCAAGATTTGCTGCGATATAATTTGCATTAAATTGATAATCCACCAAAAAACAAATTTAGCTAGTGTCACATTGCGTCTGTCATAAATATAGAATAATACTGTACATCTGAGCAAATGAACACAAACCTGTCCACACAGCCTGTCTCTGACACCCACGGAACATGCTACTCTAATACTAACGTCCAGCCTGTACTGTATTTGGCATGTCAGGCTGGCAGATGGGTCGGCCACCCAGCAACCTCTGACACTCAACCTTCAGAGAAGCAAGGCCATGGATTCTGTCCAGTGGTCTTCATCATTCTCAAATGTTCTGCCAAAATGGATGAAGGCCACTTCGGCCAACTTGGGCCAGATGCTGTGTCAAAGGAGACTATATGACTTCACAGCTGATATCCCAACAGATTTCCTTGGTAATACAAAACGTTTTGGGCCATAAAAACCACAGCATATTAAGCAGTATCTTTTCAATAGATGCAGAAAATGGTACATGTACATATGTAGAGGAACTTTATTTTATCAACCACATCTGTGTTTCTGCAAGCGACCGGGAAAAAAACTTTTCTTCGCAGAAATGACCTCGTCAACATGAGATAACGGGATGATGTAGAATCCCGTTTTGTTATGGCTGCGCCCTTAATCAGCTGAGCCTATTGTGTCAGTCGTTTGACTGCCTTTGTTCATTTAATGACTAAACCCTGAAGACACAATAGAACATTACATTTTTGAAGAGCGGGCTAATTAACGCTGCTTATTAGCGAGACATCAACAGCGAAACAACAAAAGAAAAAGGAAAGCTACAGGGTTTGGATGGGATGCATACTGTGACATATCAGATGTTTCTACATGAGTTGAAACTTAACATAAAAGGGATGACAAAGCTGAAAGCAATAGAAAGAGTAAATTTAAAAAAACACCGGTGGTGATTAAAACATAATAGTAAGCCCTTGCTGAAAAATAATGACTCTAAAATAAGAACAAACGTAGTCGGTGTAAGAAAATGGCACTGGCCTTGAAGCAAGGTGTGCCGAGTCCTGAGGACTTACAATTAGGCTTCTTATTGTAAGCTAAGGCCATTGCTTAGAAACACTTTGACACATTGATGTTCGTAATGAATTTGGTCTAGTGTGTTAAGGACTTAAACATATCAATTTAAAACAATTTCTGTATGCCTCGGGAGAGAAGCTTTTCATCATTAGCACTTCTTCTGCGGACTTCCTAATCCATACAGGAGGCTTAGATCCTTTCTCTAGTGCGTCTGATTTGTGTCCAACGCCATGCTGTCACGTTGGCCCTCGAAGCCTGAGCCACTTGCTGAAGCAAGCACGGCTTTGATTGACATTCCGCTCCATTTAGGCATGCAACACATGGAGGGTTTGGTAAACATGCTTCCCTTCCATTGTTGGAACAGAGTGCCTTACTGGGGCGGTTAGGTTGTCATTAGTCAGGGAGAGAGGGAAAAACACCTTCTTGACATAGACTTAGTTGCTGATACTGACTCTGATTTCTCTTCACACGGAAAAATAGATTAAAAACCATGCCCGGCATCAACCGTGTTTAACTGGAAAGATCATGTTTAAAGTACAAGAAAAATATAGAAGGAAGGTTGGTAGACAGGGATAGGGAGTCTGAGCCGACCCTAATCTTAGGCATAATAATAAATAAATACGGAAATAAGTTTTTGCAGAGCTTTGAAATACATAAAACAGATCAAACGGCAAGCGTACCATCTCAAATTGGGTGCCCACTGCCCCTCAGCACATACTCAAACACACACACACACACACACTTTGTCCTGTGAATTGAGCATCTGATGATTGGCTGCAGAAACACTCATAGAACAGGAATGCAGGGAAAGAGAGAGAGGACACCTTAATGTGTCATCACCATATGCTGTTAGCTACTGATGGATACCGCTCTCGCAGGCACTGGAGCAACTTATCGCGTTTGCTGGTGACACTGTCGCCGCTGATAGAGTTAAAGATAAGCCATCTGTTAGTAACAGCAGCACTGCTTCACTTGGAGGGATAGGGGTGTCTGAAGTGTGCACGACTCGGCGTGGTGTGTTTGCCTAAATTACTGTTGCACAACATCATCAAAGCATCTGCAAAGTATGGACAGTTGCATGTGTGGTCATCTGCCGTGATATCGACATGGCCTTAAATGTCCCATGACATGGTGCTCTTTGGATGCTTTTATGTAGACCTTAGTGCTCCTACTTCTGTATCTGAAGTCTCTTTTATGTAGACCTTAGTGGTCCTAATACTGTATCTGAAGTCTCTTTTATATAGACCTTAGTGGTCCTTATACTGCATCTGAAGTCTCTTTTATGTAGCCCTTAGTGGTCCTAATACTGTATCTGAAGTCTTTATATAGACCTTAGTGGTCCCCTAATACTGTATCTGAAGTCTCTTTTATGTATACCTTAGTGGTCCCCTAATACAGTATCTGAAGTCTCTTTTATATCGACCTTAGGGGTCCCCTAATACTGTATCTGAAGTCTCTTTTATATAGACCTTAGTGGTCCCCTAATACTGTATCAGAAGTCTCTTTCATAGAGAGCTTAGTTGTCCCCTAACACTGTATCTGAAATCTCTTTTATATAGACCTTAGTGGTCCTAATACTGTATCTGAAGTCTCTTTTATATAGACCTTTAGTGGTCCCCTAATACTGTATCTGAAGTCTCTTTTATATAGACCTTAGTGGTCCCCTAACACTGTATCTGAAGTCTTTTTTATATAGACCTTAATGGTCCCCTAACACTGTATCTGAAGTCTCTTTCCCATATTCAGCATTGGTGCAGAATTACAGCCACTAGAGCCAGTCCCACAATGTGCTTTCCTTAGTAAGTGCCATTTCTGAGTCTGTAGCTTTTGAGAAGGAGGGGTGGGGGGGCAAGATGGAGGCTGGGGTTGCGGCCTTAACTAACTGCCACTTTGCTCGTTTAAGAGCCATGATGTCTCTCTCTCTCATGGGTGGACCAAATTCTCTGGGCGGGTAAAGCAGAGAAAGGGGAGGCAATCTCGCTCCTTATGACCTCAGAAGATCAGGCTGGGGGTAAGTCATATTAATGTTTAAAAAAAACTCATAAAGTGGCATTTTCATGCCAGGGGACCTTTAATAAATAAAAGGAGAGGAGTGACACGTTCTGCCAACATAATGCAATGTAAGCAGATTTCTCAGAGGCGGCTGTAAAAGGGAACACTTGGTGAATCTGTCACTCATGTCCTATTGCTGTAGAATGTATGCAAAGTCACGCTAACAAGCTATCAGTCACATTTCTTATTAACATCCTACCTTGCAGTAGTTGGTGTTTATTTTTCATAAAAAGAGTGGGGGGAAAAAAATCAACATACAGCAGCTTTAAGCTACCTCAAGAGCTTTTGATAATGCCAGGAGGCTTTTGACACGCTTGAGAAAATCACCATTAGCGAAATGGCCTGTTACCCAGAGGGCACAGCTAAAAGAAAGAAAGCACCGGGATAAAGACCCACCATAGGAACAAGGTTATTCTCTAATGGTTTGGGGTTATGACTGCATACTTGCTCTCCACACAAGCATTCCTGTGAGGCCTTTGAAGCGGAGATCATTGCTAAAACATATATTCTGTTGTGTACAACTTTCCCTTCTATATTCTCAGATGGACATTTAAAAAGTGTTGAACAGAATTGTTCTTCTCCTGAGAGATGAATACACCAGAACCATTTCAGAAGAGTCCATTCCTGACTTTTACAAAGCTAGCATTGCTTTGGATACTGTCCAGACTGGCCTTTCATAATTTTTACCAAGCACATATCTACTTTTAGACTTCAACAGCGTAATAGTGTTTGCTTAACTGAGCAGCCAGCAATCACTCTCTTCTGTGCCAGTGTCATATCAGTGATCAAGTGTGGCTCAGTTCCTGTCTGAGAGGAGGGCTGCCAGATATAATGCAATAATAACTGGTGCCCAGCTTGTCTAAGGGAACCAAGGTCCTATTTCCCTGTTGTTGATACAGGGATTAACTCTTTGCACTCTTTTTCTACCATCTCTGAAGCCCTTGAGCTTCCGAGAGCATAATGAGCCAATTGTAATTCCTCGCCGATAGCTTTGTATTGAAGAGTGCATGAACAAAAGAAACACTGGACATTTCTACTCCAAGTCAAAAGACTGAACTTCAAGTAGTATCAAAGGCAGAAACATGTTTTCCCTTATTAGTCTATGATGGGGACAGACACAACTGCCTGTACCGGATCTTGAGGGAGAGACACTTTGCAAAGGGATTTTGCACTTTTCCCCACACAAAAGTATAAAACCCAAATTCTGATCCTCATCTCTTATCGTAAATCAGCAGCATAGCATAATCCGGCTGCAAATTGAGTTTAATTAATAGCTAATGAATGCCTGGAAATAATAATACCATTTGAGTAAAATGAAGGCTATTTCACAGCACTTAGTGGCTGCATCTGCTATGGTCACATGTCATGTGATAAACATCTTTCAAGCATCCATTATCTCGACATTATTTAGAGCTTTCACTGTAGCAGGTGGCTTTCATCTTATATGAATTGCTGACCTTGAAATAATGTAAATGCATCAACTAGATGTGATGTGTTTAAAATCGTAACAGCTTTTAGTCCCGACAAGGAGCCCTCCTCTTATCTGACATAGTGGACGTGAACCTGCACTGCTCCCCCACAGATGCCTAGTGTGATGTTTGACAGATTTCTCCCTCTCCAGCTAGGCTCACAGTAAATGTCCATCTGGCAGCGTCCCATGGGTACTTATTATTCTCAGCTAGCCAGGGGTTTTCTGTTTCCGAGCAGTCAGCCAGCGCCTGCCTCAAAGAGTTGAGAGCCGGACCAGAACTGCTTGCAGATGCTGAGCCGGGTAGCCAAACTGTGCTAGTGTAGTGGCATCGCACTGGGTTTTCAATTACACAATGAGGTGGTGGTCTCCCACAACTGCCCAAGTAAGAAAAGTCAAGTGTGCTGATAACATCGATGTATTTGAGACAAAAAAAAACAATTAACAGTAACATCATGGAATGCCGGTGTTCTCATTTTTCCAATTGACTCGTTCCACCTTGAAGATGAGATGATAGATTTCCCCCTCATGAACAGATGCTCAGAACCATGGGTAGTGTTGAGAGATCCTGCTGTCCCGGTCCGAGGTACTGCTATGGTGGATTCAATCATGCAGTTGACCTCTATCACACTCGTGTAGCCTGCTGAGTGTCTCCAGAAACGGTCAAAACATTGGATGCTGCACTTGTTTTGGTATTCAGCAGCTAGGATCGTTTTCACATTGGGGTCGCTTGTTTCAACCAGAGTTCTGTTGTTCACCAGATCAGTAAGCCTGCTGGTCTGCTGTCAGCCCTGCTCGCCACTAATACATCGGTGGTTTGCTTGAACAGGCCTTGCGCAACAAAGGGCAGTTGTTAGCATTATTGATGTAAAAAATAAGTTAAC
>NC_048425.1:13910000-13932203 GCF_013103735.1 Etheostoma cragini | reverse complement strand
ATATATCTGTGTGTAACTAGGCTTTAATATGACCAAATGTTTAGAAAAAAAACACTCATGGATTTGGACTGAATTGACAGTGCAGATGCACGTCTCTTGAGCCTGCAATAAAGTGAGCATAAAGGGGAGAAAAAGAAATTGGAAGTTGGTCCCTAAGGGACGATTGTTAAGCTCTCCCCTCGAAAACAGGACATCTAAGGCTATGTCACCATATGGACTCTGTTGGTGTCCACAGCACCAGGGGTTTCATGTTGATATGTGCAGTCAGAAAGAGCAGAAGGGTTCACAGCTTAACATATGAGATATTTCCTCACACCCACCACGGTGTGGAAACAGACACCATCCGTGCTACGGTTGTTTAAGTCAACACTGCCGGCGTATTCTTTGAACAATCTGGGCCATGTGATTCTCATTTGAATAAAATTCAAATTGAAAGCACACAGCACACAATCCGCTTGCCAGAAAAAGCAACCATTGTGTATTCCCATGCACACGTGGGGAAATGGAATGGGTGAGGACTGCAGAGCATCGCACACCTTGCTGAGCAAACAGCAGCAGCTTGGTGTCGCTTGGACTCCTCCCCCCTATTCCTTATTGACGCAGTCGCATCACTCCCCAACACACATGACAACTCAAACATGACTCTTACTCTTGAGAACAGTGCGGTGAGAAATTAAATGAGTCTTACCTAGTGTGGAATAGTTTGTCACACCTGGAAGCGGGCCATTGGGGAAAAGAGGGAGAAGGGGGGTGGGGGCGGGAAATAACAGGGAGAGAAAAGAGAAATGTCAGCAAATTACAATGAACAGCAAGCTAAACTTCAATGCAGGCTGAGGCTGTCACTAGCTCCCCTGAAAAATGATAGTGTCCCCGCATTGTATGGGCTGGGGTTCGAAGAACAGTCCCTGTCAAGAGGGCGGCGTCATTTATCAATCGAGGGACATGAAACGACTCAGATAGTTTTCCCAGAGGACCCAAAATTTGTGCGACTTGCATTATTATTTGCCAGTATTTCAAGATTTTGAGGGTGGAGGAAGATAGGATGTAAGCAGAAACCCAATCTGTTACTGACAAGCTTTTTCCTTTATGCACCAGTGTAACATAACCACTGAACAAACAAATGTGCTCACATAAACATGCACCAAGTTCTCTCCGTATGTGTCTGAGGTATTTTTAGTGGCCCTCGCATACAGTATCTCTCGCCCCGTGTGCTCGGACCTTTGCTGTATTTCCCGAACATTAGTTTGACAGCTGACGTCCAACAGCCTAAAAGAATGGCAGTCCCACATTACCAGCAAAGACTTTAGAGTGGACCCGGCACAAACAAAAAAAACAGTATGCTTAGAAAAAAGATCAACATTTAACCACATTGTCACTGTGTCACCGCCTGACAGTCACATCTCCAAAGATTGTGTAGAAAGGGATACTAGAAGACTTGCACTCTCCTCCACTTGTTCTGTACCAACTCTCTCTCTGGCAGCCTGAAAAATATACACTGGATTTCCCTTACTGCATGCAGTTTCTCCTTTTCTTTTTTACAATTAAAGTGGTCCCTCTATGAGTGTACTCTATTCTAAAGTACAGTTGTGCTTTCTTGTAAATGTGCAATAAAACAAGGGAATGGAGTGAGCTGACAATAACTGGGTGTAGTGTGAGGGAAATGGTAGACTCAGGACTAAATCAGAGTTACAAATGCTTACCAGAGCAGTCTAGTTGTGTTGCTAAGCAGAAGTTGCCTGTGATATGATTTATCACCAGTGATGACTATCCCCCTGCATTCACTCGCATTTTTTGGTGCGGATGCAACAAATCCCAAGGGGATCAACGAAGGAGGAGTGTGATTACAATATCTGTTTTGCTCGTGAGAACAAATCTACTTTCAGGGAGATTGGGGGGGGGGGGGGGGGGGGGGGGGGGGGGGGGGGGGGGGGGGGGGGGGGGGGGGGGGGGGGGGGGGACTGGGGTTCATTCTGTGGGATGCTCATTACCATTCTGTCTGACACACATTCACACTCGCTGCTACTGTTGTTGCTAAACAGAGAGCTCATCGGAGGACCTTGAAGCTTCATGCCGGGAAAATTGGACCCAGGGGAGATGGTGGCAGGGACTGATGTCAGGCTTCAAGAGCCACTAGAAGCACCTGGGGTTTCACTGACATTAGCAACGTGTTGTTTGGTAAAGAGCGAGCGAGAGACCAAGACACTTGAAGGGATGGTTAGTGAAAGACAACACTAAAAATGGAGAGGAGACGAGTGGGATGTGGCAACATTTCCAATGTGATACATTCCGGCATTCAATTTAAATGCCAAAGATCCACGGCAGAATTACAAAATAAAAGACGGAAGAATCACAACAACAACAACACAACTAACATTACCAAGAATGATTCCTGATATTGTCGAAAGCTTAGCAAACCATTCATGCTAAAATAAGAGAGGTGAATAATATCATCTTGTGATCACATGTTGTGTTTTTTAATAGAGGCACTTTTTACAGCGCAGTGAAGATTATTGATTTTTCCTCCGTTCTATGCTGGAAATTTGGAAGCCTGGCCAATCAAAAGCAGTGGAGGTAGCGTGGGCCTAAGTGGTTTAAACCAGCAGGGATGGCGGAGGGGGAAGCGAGAGGGAGAAATCAAAGCTCTGGTGGCTTCAATAAACCCACTCTGTGAACCAGGAAAAGATTGAAGACAGAGAGACTTTTTTCACCCTCTCTCAACCTCCTGTTTTAAGCAGATAAGCTGCTTTCAGGGTTTTAGTTATGCTGTGAAGAACCCACAACACGACATGGAAACTTTTGACAAGGCAAAGAAAAGCTGAGAAGTCATGTTGTCTCTTCTATATTGACAGAAGGGATTTGGGGGATGTTTGGAGTGGTCAGTGCAGGAGGGAATTACAAAAAAAAAAAAAACTCCGTCATGCAACATAGTGAGCTGCTCAGACATGGGTTTCAGTGAAGGCATGGACTCAATTTTGTAAAGTTTTGCTTTTGCTCGCCGTTGCAATGAGCCAGAAATGGCTATGCCAAGATGAGAAACTGGCAGCCACACCATGAACCCTTTGAATTTGCTTCCAGATAAAAAGGGTTTCTTTATTCTTTATATGTGATGTGACAATTTAATTAGGCAATTTTCTCTTGTTAATGCTCACCATGACATTTTTTGGGCCAAAATAGGTTGGGGAAGTAGTACACTGAAATGTTTCTGTAGTTGATACTATAGGACTTTGAAATTCTATCAGAAGCTACACATCCATTTAAAGCTCATGCATACACTACTTATGAATATAGTATAGACATACACTACCGGTCAAAAGTTTGGGGTCACTCACAAATTTCCATTGGACTCCATTATAGACAGAATCCCAGCTGAGATCAGTTGCCTTGTTTTTTTTACCAAGGCAGCAGTTTCCAGATTACATTATGTGCTTACATAATTGCAAAAGGGTTGTTTAATGTTTTCTTAGTTAGTTTTTTTAAATAATATCAGATTAGTAAACAAAAGGAGCATTTGGAACATTGGATGAATGGTTGCTGATAATGGGAAATGTAGATATTGCATTAAAGATCAGCCACCCACTCAGATCAGCTGGTATCCTGTCTATAATGGAGTGAAATGGAAATTTGTAAGTGACCCCAAACTTTTGACCGGTAGTGTATATAACCACAATATCCAATGTTGGGGAGTACTGCAATACATGTACCGGCGTTACCTATTCACAAATTATGAGTAACTGTATTCCGTTACAGTTACAATTTAAATAGTTGGTATTTAGAATACAGTTACGTTGTTGAAATCAATTGATTACATGACGATACTTCTCTTTTCAAAAGTTGATTCACTATCTAAATAAAATAAGGCAACTCCATGCCTTTCCCAGAAGCCCCAATCTGAAAAAGAAAAAAAAGAGCTTTTTGCGTGATCACTGATATAGTAGTAATATGTAGAGATGGAGCTGGCACAACACAGCCAGGGCAGGAATGTGTTTCTGTCTTGGAAATTCAAACAGCATTTCACATTAAAGAAAGAAAAACACGGAGAAGGAAATATAACCGTGCAGTGCCACCTCTGCTTGTCAGCAACCAATCACCTTTCAGCGTCCACATTACTCCACCTCCAACCTGAAGCATCTTAAAGGAAGTCTTTTTTTCTTAACTAGCCGTCTGCTGGAGTCACCTTGCTATTTTATAGTTGTATCAGGTAGCAACCACTTAGTTGACGTGCCACTTTACATTCTCCTATTTATACTCTACATGTAGCCCCAGAGACATTGAAAGACTGACTAGCCCCGTTTCACTCTAAAATTAGCTCGTGGTTGCAAGACTGCGGTTAGATTTTTGTAGTAGGCTATGCAGTGTGTGACTACAAACACATAAATCCATCTGCTTGTTCATGTACACATTCAGCCAGTTAGAACAGAGGAACACACCATAATAGGCATGCTTAGCAAGCAGTGTTTGATGCCCGCATTCCTACATTTATAAAATGCAAATCAAAGTGGAACTATTGAGAATACGTTACTCAGATTGAATATCGTAACGGAATAAGTTAAAAATTTACATTTTTGGGCATGTATTCTGTAACGGAATACGTTTTGAAAGTATCCTTGCCAAAACTGACAAAAACAATAATAATAACACTTGATTGCTACCCAGGGAGTCACATATTGAACGGTGAACACACATGGCCTTGTCTGTACTGGGCTGAGTTAATTACAGATTCATGCAGCCTACAATCATAACTGCTATGCAACTGTTTGCACATCATCTTGTTAAAAGTGTCAACACAGTGGTATTTTCAGGATGTAAACAATGTCTTTCCACCATAAAGCCATGGATGTATGAAGAAAACATGGCGACAGACATTACACTTTGTCCCGAAATTTGGATGAAACTTAAAGAGACAACATATGCCCTTGGTGGGATATATTCAGTCCTCTGAGAATTTGAGGCTCTTGGACAAGGACATCCCTTCCCTCCAGGGAGATCCTTTTTGATTCAGCCGGTCTTGACTTTTCTCATTCATCACATAACAGTCTGTGCACCACGGTGGGGACAACCCTGCATTTTCAGGGAGTTGAAGGAGCTCTTCTGTCTGGTCACTAACAGCCAACTGCAGCCACACCTACTGATACATTGAAATTATCTCCTTTTGGGCCATTGTTTTTAACCTAAATCTATGATTTCTGTGTGTTAAATGTGATCCACGGAGGGCTACACCCAAAACGATAATGATTATAAGTGATGTAACCTTTTTAAACGGGTTCAATGTCTGGGTCCGTGTCTGGTGATGAAGACTACGCTCATAATTTGCAGGATTTCTATGCAGTGATCACAGATCACACATTATCACTCGCATAATTAACACAGAAATAATTCACCATCTTCTGATCTGGCCTTAAATTCCCATAAAGATTATGACTTGTATCTCCCATTACACAAATGACCATAGTATATCTCTGAGGGTTTAATTGGGTTGTAAAACATCACGAGTGGTTCAATCCTTTCTTCTCCATATTCCGTTGTACCCTTGTCACTGCCCCATGTAAGTTGAGTGAAGATGTGAGTTGCACATGGGTAACTTTGCAACAAGTAGCATACAAGATGCAAACGAGAGACTTCTGTAACGTCAACATACGGCGCTCCGGAGGGGACGTGAAGGCCGAAAAAAACAGAAAAATTAAATTAAAATAACAAGCACTTTTGCAAGATCTTGACTTTGTTTTGAGAGATCTTAAGTTATATTCGCAAGATCTCGCAAATTCAACGAACAATAAGTCAACAGTCAACAACAATGTTCATTATAACACTTCACTTTTGTATGTATTAATTAGTGATGATTATCAAAATTAACGTTTGATGTATTTTGACAACCAAGGAGATGGACTTACGTTGTGCTACTAGCTAGCTAGCTATACTAGTCTCATTGTTTGTTGGATTCGCGGGATCTCGCAAATACAAGTCAGTATCTCACAAAACAATGTCAAGATCTCGCAAAAGTTTGTCCCCAGTACATGGTTTTTGTTGTTGTTGTTATTTTATTTTTATTTTTTTTCTCCATGTCACCTACAAGTGACCTACAAGTTAGCTATCAAACACAACAAAGGCTATCACTGGAATGACATTTTGAGCTAACGTTAGCAATCAAACAGCTAAAATAGATATGGATAGATAGCTGGAAATTATTCCCATCTTCTGTTGTGGTTTGTAATGAGAAAAGTTTCTTATTTCATGGATTTCACAAATTTCAGTATGCCACGTTATGCCGTAAACCGTTTAAATCTGAGAATGCACATCTGACATCTGAACTCGACTCACATCAGGGAGTGACAACCCTCACTCGTATTTTCAACTCCTCAGAGATGGAGGACTGAAGGTGATCAGAGTGAGAGCAAATGTGGCTCTAAGCAGGGGTGGAGAGGCCATTTGGTAATTCTGGCAAATACCAGAAGGGCCGGACCATTTTTTTTCAATCTGGACCGGTCTGAATTTTTTTTTGGAATATACAAATGAATTGTCTTTACAGGCTGACAGCGCATATGATGGGTTTTATCCATTGCACGATTTCACTATGGTTCTAATAATAATTATATTAATAGTAATAATAAATTAAATGCATTTGGCCAGTAGGCAATGGCCGGCCTGGGCCCGAGATGGGTAGACCGGCCCAATCAGAGGTTACTCTGGGAGAACAGTGGGTTTTAACGCCTGATGAAGTGACGCGTAGGCCTATACGAGCACATTAACAAAAGCATTACACTTGATGATTGTGTTATTGAACAATTTAGCAGTAAACGCAGTAGCCTATGTTCATCAATCCTACATTTTTCAACATGGGAATATAATGGGTTCCTTGGGGGGGAAAAAAGTTACCATAAACCCTGTTCATGCTAATTAAACAAGTGGACTTAAGGGTCAAGTGGTCTTATATTGCCCATGTCCCAGATGTGAAAGCCCCTTTACTGGACTACTTAATATACTAATATTCCATTATATTTTTTAATTTGGAATTGTTACCTTCCACCAGAATTGGGATTTCCTTGCCATAAAAATAGTTTTTTTACTTGAATTGGTGACTAAAAGTTTATCAGAATGCAGGAAAATTCATTGGGGAGGAACCCCAGACCCCCCCTTCTTCATGTGTTCCCCCAAGGGCCTATTCTGACCAAGGAAAAAACCATGACGTATGATCACAGGCAGCCATAAAAACCTATTTTAATTGCGGAGTTGGAGTTAAAACAGTTGAAAAGATGGAGAACCAGACAGATGATACGTACAGTGTCAACAGAGAGCAAGAGACTGTCAGTGACAACAAAGAACAACATCTTATGGAGAATGACAGCAACAGCGTAGCCTACAAATGCCATAACTAGGCTGTGTGTCAATTTGTTATAAATGTGTGCTCTTTAAAAAGTAGAAAGAATTGTTAGTTTCTTACATTAAAAGTTAAAAGATCTGTTACATAAGGTACTGCTTATATCATTTCAACATCTGTACACAAATGTAATTAGGGAATGCAGGTGGGCATGGGTGGGGCTGCATGGGCGTGGGGATGTGGGCTGGTGTGGCTACAGTGCCACTCCGCCCCTGGCTCTGAGGTCAGTTGATGGAAAAGAGAAATCTGCGTTATTCTGCATCTTAAGTAGCTGGTTTTTGTCCTTCAGTCTAAATATTTTTTTTCTGTCATCTACAAGTATGTTTTTGCTTGCACTTCCCTTCTGTTGTAACAGGGAAATGTTCACTAAAATGTCACATTTTATGCTTTGGCGTATTATACTAAGCATGCATATTTTAATGCTAATAAACACTTAAGATATAGATATATATAGAATTGTGGTAAATGTTCATAATAATGACTATAATTAAAGGCTTCCTCTTTAAATAAGATGCCAACACCTTTGCCACTTTATGTAATTAAATACATTCAACCACTTATTTGTGAAGTCTGGACTAACTCGCCACTTACATTCATGACGGCACAACCATTTCGCTAAGTATACTACACATGCACTCAACCCGTTCACTCAATGGACAGCTATGATCTTTCCTCTAGTTCTACACTCCTCCATACTGATTTATTTAAGGTAATCAGAGGTCGGTTAACTTATTTTTCTCTCAGTGGCTCGCTCACTCACTCACTCACTCACTCACTCACTCACTCACTCACTCACTCACTTACTCACTCACTCACTCACTCTCTCTCTCTCTCTCTCTCTAAATTCATTTTTTTCTCAAATCAAATTGCTTTATTGGCATGAATGTCAGAAATAACAATACTGCCAAAGCACCAAGGTTAACAATGTGTGAAAAAATAGACACATACAATTCATTGAGTAAAATATACTAAAATAAAGAAGGCAGAGTCAACGCGCTCTCTCTCTCTCTCTCTCTCTCTCTCTCTCTCTCTCTCTCTCTCTCTCTCTCTCTCTCTCTCTCTCTCTCTCTCTCTCTCTAAAATGGCTGCAGGACTGAGTGGCTGCTAATTGGAAATGAAAAGCAATGGAGCTGGAAGGCATCCCGATTTGGAACAGTGGAACCTCCAGTGCCTGTTGTCAGTCAATTTCGACCATGACGAAAGAGGCCCTGGCCATCGTGTCACCATTTAACCTATTCACCAGTGTGGAATGGCAGCAGCTTTTTTTTTAACAGTACCACATAATGGGACAAAATGGCTCTGGCTGGCTGAGCTCCAGCTAGCTGAAAAAAGGCCTCAATGCAGAGAAAGGGATGAGGTGTGAAGCAGAGAGAACATTGCTACCATGTAATCAATGATACTGAGAGAACTTGCACCCTTCCATCTGAGCTGACATAAACATTACTTCTTTTTTTTCTGTTGCAACAAAGAAGTAGAGAAGCACTGAGAGAGGCCACAGATGGCCTGGGCTCACACAGACTTCAGAAGTATCTCAAAGTTTACACAAGTCAGACAAGATGCCAGATTGGCTCCAGAACTAAGGCTGTTCTTTGACGGGGGGGAAATAAATATTGCTTACTTTTTCCTTTTTTCTTTTTAAAATCTTTCTTCAAGTCGAGGTGTGAATAAGTACTGTGAGTGACAGCCTGATGAGCGCAGCTAGAGGAACTTCACCAGGCTGTTGTCAGCGCTGTCCGGTTTAAAGGCCGCTCAGGCATGACAGTGCGGGGATGAGGTATGCTTATGTTAGCACCACAGCAGATGTTCTATTCCTGTTGCAGCTGTCTTTTAAACAGAAGCATCGCCCTGTATCTCTCAATCCTCGCATATTTAAAACTCTTTCAAAAATGATTTCCCTATGGTCAGACTACAATCAAATTAGAAGACGACAGACAAGCTAATAACATACTGATTTTGTGTGTAAATCACTTATAAGTGTACACGCTCTTGGCTCAAACAATTGACACTTAATGTCTTTATCGAAAACATATCTCTAGGATATAAAAAAAGATGTGCCATCTGCTATGCTATAAGAGCGCTATATAAAAAAAAAAGATGAAATGAAAGATACATCAAATGTAGCAGTGGTCTGATGTATCGTCCCAGCGGCATTGCTCACCCTTTGGTGTTAAAAAAAACTAACTGAGAGGATTTAAGAGACTTTTTTCAAATATGGCTTTAGAAAGATTTCTTCCAGCGAGACCTTGATGAGTGATCAGAAGTTGGGGAGATCAGAGACGTATGGGCTCTGTGCTGAGTTCTGACCCTGAGTTCAGTTTCCTAGAGGTGGGATGAAGGCTTTCTTGCCTGGGGCGTAGTGGACAGAAGGACAGGATAGAAAGGGATAAATAAAAAGTGTGAGAGGCAATAGCCTTGATGCCTGTGGCAGCGAAGCACCGGCAGACAGCCCTACAGACAGTCGTATGTTAACTGCCGCGTCCAAGGCTAGCTGAAAAGAGGCCTGGCTTAGAGTAGTTCCTCCAGGCTCCGGTCTGAGTAGGAGAAGTGAAAACAGAGAGGCTTTAATAATGTTTGACACCTCACTATCAACTCACAAATCCGTTTCCTAAACACTGGCCTCTCGCAACAAGAAAACCATTAACACAGGTCATGAGGAAACGCCTGACAATTGAACGCATTTCCGAAATGAAATTCACCGGGTCCAAGATCACAGCCATTTACGGCCTCATTTCACCGTAAACGCTCACGCTGCCGACTGTCTAAAACGCTTGTACAGAGTCTCTTAAATCTCTGACTCCAATAGATAATTAGACATAATGAGTAAACAATGTGGCCGCGAGATGTGAGCATGCTTATTGCTTTTTAATTGTGTTTCCCTCTGTGCACCGAGCCAGTTCTGAGAGCTTATGGCACCTGTGTGCGTTGGCCCATGTGAGGCCAGGTGCAGTCATTACAACGGGACAGATGGATCAGCAGAAGTGGTGCCCGTTTCCCTTGCAAGGCAACACGGCGGCTGCCATATGTAGGCTCATCATTAAAATTGACCTTTGACCTTCCAGCGGGTGTCTGTCATTCTAATGGAGTTAATTAAGAATGTGAACCGGTGTGTAGAAGGTGGTATTTTCTGTCTGTGGATGTGGATGTTATTGGTTTGTGAAGAAAGTAATAATGGTGTGTGGTATACTGCACATGCACATCCATTCATGTGTTTTAGAGAGTGTAGAGGTTTGTACTTTGTGTGTGCATAGCCATGTGCACATGACTCCACTGTCAGACGTGTTTAAGTTATTGAGCTCCTCCTTTTAATATTGCCAATGCAGCTCCTTTGAAAATTCATTAAAGCGTTTCGACCCCTCTGCCATCTGTGTGAGCGAGTGGGAGAGAGCCGTGCGAGAGAAGCAGCTGGGGAGATCGGGAAGATGAAAATTCTGACATGGGCAAAAGAATGCGGGCAAGCCTCTGAAACCGTGATGAAGAGCCACTAATATGCCAGCTTTGAACTGCTATTTATTTAGTCCTAGACCTTATCTAAAGGCTGCATTCAAATAGAGATTCAGAGATATAAAGACTGCTAGTCGAGATCACTTCATGCTCTGGAAAAAAAATGTCATAAAAACGATAAATGGCAAGTGTGACACTAATAAAATAGTAAAAAGAAAAACCAATCCCTTGGAGGTCTAATTAAAATGCTAAACACAATGCTTAGTGTCAAGCTAAAATGCAATTAACTCCATAATTACATAGAGAATATTACCAGAGGAAGAGGGCTGCCCGATTATACTAATACATCTCCATTGTTGACTTAAATTGTATAACATATCAACATAGCCAAGCCAGATAATCATCCCATACTGGAGTTTAATGTCTTAACTCACATTTGGATCATGTATGCCTCAATGTCCAACACTTGGCCTGATTTGAGTTTCAGTTTAATTTGCCAGGACAACTTGTTATCAGTGTGACTCCTCCATGACAACAATCCCCGCAGTATAGCACCTGATTAGCAGTGCTGCTGGCGCTCTTCTCCAGGGTTATCTCCAGCTACTGTCATCTTCATGCCAGTTACTTCTTACAATAAAGCAATATCAGTTGCAGTGTTTATGCCCTGTAATCACTTTCTCCTACACCTGATCTCCTCTTCATAAACTCAGCGAGCCAACATTATTGCTGTTATAGTCGAAAATATGGAGCTATGTATTATGCATTAAGGATGATCCTCCGGAGGGAAGGTACACATACTTTGATGTCACACACACACGCAAACACACACACACACACACACACACAAAGACTCATAATGTCTGTAGGTGTACTGTAAATGCCTGAGTGTGCGCAGGTAGACACACATTTGCTTTGTTTTTTCCTCACATCTACACACACACACACAAACATGCGCACACACGCGCGTTAGCACACAGACTTCAACATATGCCTCAAAGCAATGGAATGCAATATAGGCTGCCTGCACTTTGCCTTGTCTCTCCTTTTCTGACACTAATCAACACCTCTTCTGCTATTAAAATACCTCGCCATGGCTTTTGATCTGCTATCTAATTTACATGACTGGCGCTAAGGAACACGGGCTGGAGTTGGAGAGGTGTGACGACGTAAAGTGGGGCGCGGAGGAGGGCCTGATAGGGGTGAGAAGAGAAAAAAAAAAGCTATTTGAAAAATAGTTCAGAAAAGAAAGGTTGGCTGGTTTAGGAGTACAGAATCATCCATACGTTTTAGCAGGTGAAGGTACGACTAAGTGTGTGACGGGCCAAAAATAAGAGCTAAAATTAGATTTTGAGTTTCTCCACCTTTCTTCTCCAATTCGTACTACTCCCTCCCTCTCCTTCTCCTCTTGGCTGACTTTGTGTGGTGCCATGGGGCTTCCAGGGAGCCTAAGCCTCTTTGGCAAGACCTGTGAGCCTGGATGGCAATGAAGGAGATGGGATGACGCATCCAGACGATGGGAGTAGTTGGGCAGGAACGGGGGGGTGGAAGGAGAGAGAAGTGGTCCATAAATGAGGGAGAGTGGGGTACAAATACAGTGAAGTTGTGTGAACCATTGTAGATGGTTTCAATCATTCTGATGCCATCTGTTCCAATCTATTTTTTGCAATGACAGTTGATATTTTCCCTGGTGAGATAAGAGGAGTGAGTGTGTGTTTGTGTGCGTGCATGCATGCGTCAGTGCGTGCATGCGTGTGTGTGTGTGTGTGTCTGTGCGCACAAAGCATCTGAACTGTATTGCATAATCCAAGTGCCTAATTTGTATGTGTTACGGCTGCAACTAATGTTTATTTGCCATTGATTATTTTCATGATCAAACAATTATTGGCTATAACAGTTGCCCCAGTCATGTAACCAAGCGTCCAAAAGCCAACAAGATTAAGGGCCCTGTTTTGCCTGTGCCAGGCGCTTGACACTGTGTGTTTAGGGCGTGTTCAAATCCACTTTTGCTAGTTTGACGTAGGAAAAAAGGGTCTGTGCGCCAAGTGCATGGTTCTAAAGTGTTAGTGTCTTCATTAATTATAGGTGTGTTCTGGGCGTAACATGCAATCAACCAATCAGAGTCCTCTCCTCTCGCATTCCCTTCACCAGCCAGGCGCGTTTTTTACCTTGGTGCATTGCTATTATGATGGCGGATTTGCACTGTATTATTTATATTTGTAATCTTTTGCATGTGTGTGTGCTACTGCGCTTCCGTGTGTGTGTGTGTGTGTGTGTGTGTGTGTGTGTGTGTAACAAGCATAGTGTGTGCTGTGCACGAGCCTGTATGTGCAATTCACTAGTATTCTGTTAAAATAACAATGACATGTTGCGTTATTTACTTTAGACCAGGTTTTTGTTTGTCGATGGCGCGATCACTTCTCGCTGCCTCAAGTCATTCAAATTCATCCTGAGGGGTTGTGTGTTAATGTGTGCACATTTGAATGTCTGCACCAAATTTACATGTTATATACATCCAAGAATATTAGTATATAAGTCAGTACATTTTACTCCAAACTTCTAACCTGGTGCTTTCAGAGGATAAGGCAGGGGATTATTCTCTGGGGACCATGGGTGTAGCATTTGTCCTTGGTGAATTAGTTAAATGATTAGTAAAGTATCAACATTGATACAATTGTGTGTGTGTGTGTGTGTGTGTGTATGTGTGTGTGTCAGTCTGTCAGTCCCCAGTGAGTGGATCACTCATAAGATGCATTGCACCTGGTGTCATCTCTTTCTGCCCATGTCCTCGCTGTATTTAACTCATGTTAGCTCTCTGTTTAAACATGCATGAAGTTATAACAGTGCCCCTTCACCTACCAGCTCTGACTACTTTCTCATTTGCTCTTTCAACTGGAAATTTCCCTGTCGCTGTCTGCCTTTGTCTCTCTATAAGCGCTACGACTGCATCCTGACTTTTTTCTTTTCTTTTCCTCCTCTCCCTCCTCTTTCCCCCTTCATTGCCTATTTAGCATCAATAGTTTATCTCGTTGTCTTTATCTCTCGCTCTCTCTTTTTCTCTTTCCCTCTCTCTCTGCATCTCTGTTTCTCTCTCCTGAAACCCCCTATCCGTGTCACCCTGGTTCCTTGTATAAAAATCCAACTCTTCGAGATAAAAGGCTCCTGAAAATAATACCAGCATTAGGGTTTCCTATTTCACAGCATTTCAGTTCTGACGGGTCAGTGAATGTGCCTGATGTGGAATATTGAATATGAAGATGGGGAAGTGCCTTACTGTTTTTTCAGCATGTTTGCTCAGTAAACGAGGTGTTATTGGATCTACAAGGCTGCTATAGGGGTTTAGGGAAAAGGCCCCCATCAGCTAACATTGCGCCTGGAAAAAAAAATTGGGGGGGGAAGCTGAAGCAAAATTTAGCAAAATGTAAATAGATACTTGTGCCAAATAAGACAATAGACAGCAGAGGTTCACCACTTGTGAACACAATGAGTGTACAGACATAACATTGGGGATATTTCTCACGCATGACACAAAGATATTCGGAGTCATCTTCTGGCCAGTCGGTTCCAATTGTAATGGCAATCCATCCAGAAGTTGTTGGGTCACCAAAGTCAATTAGCTTTGTCGCCTGGAGGCCATGAAAGTATGGTCAAAAGTTATTCCAATCCAATTTCAATTCAATGTTATTTATATAGAGCCAAATCACAACAACCGTTATCTCACAGCGCTTTTCATAAAAGAGCAGGTCTAGACGGTACTCTCCATTTACCAATTGGTAAATTAAGACTACAGTTGAAAACTAGCTGACTGGCTAACACTGGAACATTTACAGAAATGTTGATTAATGTGCATTGTCCTAATCAAATAAATAAAACTACGTGACAAATAAATAAATCTACATTTGAATGTGGACCAAAGCAGTGTAGCACATAGTACGCGCCACCTGAGAGCCAAGGTGCAAAAATCTACCTAAACTAAAACAGGCCAGTTGTAGTATCATTACTGATCCAACACTGAGTCAGATATAGCCTCTACTTGAATGTCTAAAATCTAACCAAAGAGCTAACAGTTACACTACTCCAACCTCCCAATGTGCTGCACATTCAGAAATCAGGAAGGTAAACAATAAGGCTGATTAACGCTTGGAAGTACTCTGCTGGGACCCAATCTCTCCTAATAGTCTAATTAAAGCCATTGATTGCTTATATAAGCACACATGAGCAGTGGACATTCCCCACTAACAACCACCCACAGGACTAGTAATTTGCATTAATTCTAAGGTATGGTTAACTCAGTCCGTTTCTCCCACCGTATTTGCTGTACGTTGGTATTGTTTTGTTTAAATCGCCACTCTCTTGATTGTGTGACCTTTCCGCGTTGTTCCTATTGTGTTGCATGCGACATCACTCTCTCGTGACCGTCACTATCACTGCTGAGCATCTGGGTTCAATCAGCATTTAGATCGCTGTCCATTTTTTTCCCAACCACACACAATGGTGCTGATGATTTGGGAAGACTAGCTGGGACACTGGGCTTTGCTTGAATACCTTTGTCTGGATTTGATGGCCCCCAGCAACATCCATTGTCGAGATCACAAAAAGTCAGACACTTTTCCTCTCCAGACTCTTTAGGGGAACGTTTTTATATCTCACTATTTGTTAGTTTGTGACTCTCTGACTTAGTGAGGGGTGAACCATATTTAATGAATACTGGTTCTCCAAAGATGGCGTATGGGTCTTTCTAAGTGAACTATGTGATATAAATAAAGTATCCTCCGATTGACAGCCTCGTGTCTTGTGGCAATGCACAGTATTTTTGGGGGCGTTTTGTCTGTAGTTTAATATTTTAGAATAGATACAGACATATGATAACAACATGACTGTTTAAGAAAAAGACCAAGCAACCCGTATTAGGTACATTTTATATGGGTTTAACCTACTTACTGTAGACAATCAAAAGGTAAAGAGAGAGTCTGAATTGCTAAGGCCCAAATGAACACAGATTTATGCAGACAAAATCTAGTCAGGGTACACATGGCATAAGGGGAGGGGACTTAAAAAGTCGGGTATCTCATCAGACAGGAGGGCATATTTATCTGACTGATGCAGCAAATGGATCCTCCCAGTCTGAGTGAAGCTCTAACAATTAGGAAACAAAGGTTATGCCTCTGCAAAAATAATAATCTGCAAAAGAGGGCATATAAATTGTGAATTTGATCATAGACAAGAGGTCAAGAGACTTGTTGTGGCACAATGTGGGAAGACAGTGCTGTTGTTGTGAAAATTGGCAAGGACACAACTGGTTTTCATGGTGCTTTGTGTGAATTAAAAGCTTGGTGACTTGTATTAAAATTCATTATAATTATTATTATTATTAAACATTGTATCCCAGTATCAGCAGTTTGTGCCCTAATACAACACAAGTGTAGAGGCACAAATTTAAACTAATTACGGAGAAAGTCCCTATTAGGGGCAGAGTATCTATCACCTGCTGCGAGTCACAGAATGCACCATTTGGCAGCAACCATTACTTTCCGCTGGCCTGAGAACAGGTCCAACACTGAATGCCGTTTGGTTTTGTAAAATGCTTCCTACAGTAGACCAACAGCGGGCCTACACAATGCCTAATCACTTGTGTGCACCATTTGAGAGAGAGGAGGAAGGAGGTTTGTATATACTGGCAGAGAAAAGACCATGTATTACGGCTGAGCCGGGCGTTAAGCTGCGTCCAGGTGTTCGCCTCTCTCCAGGTGGCCATGTAATGCTCTTGCCGACCCAGATCATGGCAATCATGGAGCTGGCAGAGATGGCTCATCGCCGACACCAGTGTAATGCCTGGGTAATATGCCAAGTTGGCAGCAACATGCCTGAAAAGCAGGCCGGCAAACAGGCAGAGAGTCTCTAAAGCTCCTGGAGTGAAAGGGTAGTGGAGAACCTCTCATGTTCTTTTCAGAATTCATGAGAATGGCGCAGTCTGGTGCGAGGCCTGTCTGATTTCTTTGACTCGTTGGCGTCAGGAGTAGTGCTGCTGGTACTGTACTTCATGCTCTGAAAAATATTTTCTCCTGTTTTGGCCGTGGATTTCTTGTGTTTCAATGCAAGCATATCTCTTGTCAAAGATTGTTGACATGCTATATCATGTTCACTCAAATCTCCTCAGCCCGAGAGATGATCTTTATTAGCTCAGGATGCCAGAGTTATTTGCAGCCTGACTCTGGCCTGTAGTGTCTGGGCGCTGTGTGCTTCACAGTGTAAGTAGCTTGGCTGGCAGGCAGCCACAGACAAGCGCTGTTTTCCTGCTTGCCATCCTCTCATTTGACTGCTTGGTAATTACCGTCTCAGTGCGGTAAGAAAAGGCAGCTTTTGGTAGGAGGATTGAGAGAGAAAAGGGAAAAATGTGAGGGTGTTCAGCTTAGCAGCTTAATGAACATGTCAGATGTATTTAAACAAATGGATTACCACATCTGTACACACTCGACTGGATGGCGCCTGCTCCAAAACACTTACCACTCCATAGTGTCAGGATGAATGAAAAAGACATAAACTGGAGATGTGCAGGGATGGTTGTAGGAAAACATAACACTCCCTCTGCATCATTGCATAGAAAGGAAATCCGACCTGAACCAAATCAATTATGGCTGTCAATCAACTCTATTGTTGTCATCCTACATGTATTGTCTTCATATATTTCTGCTCTTAAGAGGCTGTGCATCTAAAATACCATCAATTTGCATTAAAAGTGAATGTCAGACCATAAAAGGCAAAGCCTACATTCATTTCCCATGACCCTCTTCAAAACAGACTTTCCACTTGGCAGTTACCAGATCTTTTATCTTGTTCCCAGATTTCAGTTCTTGGAGCTTTTTTGTCCTGACCTTACCTCGGTGCACCAGAGCTGTCCATGTCAATACATTGACTAAATGAATAATAGATGCTCTTTCTTGGCATCCTTGTGCCAGGGTGTGTTCTCAGCTAGAGAGGCTCACATGCTAGTGAAATGTTTGTTCTTTGGCGGTACATTTTTATTTGTGTGTGTGTCAAGTTAATGATGCAGGTTGTAACTCGGAGGGCAAAATCATGAAAACACCAATCATTTGACCTTTTACCTGTCAGATTTGATGCAGAATAAAAAGCTCACCTCTTAAGCTGCAGACTTGAACTCTCTGCACTTATACAGTACATCCACATTTTATTTCCATTTGTAAAGCAATGTGCAAGGTGTAGATAACTTAAGAGTTATATCAGCATGCTTGACACTCAATCCTGAACCTCGCTGAGCCCGTGAGTGAGTTTCTCAAGCTTTGTTTGTAGCCTCGAGCCATGTTTGTAAAGTAACATTATTGCCAGTTGGCGCTCATTAAATAATCCCTTCTCTGCTAGTTGGGAAACAGTGTACACACTCAATAACTGAGCATTTGCGAAGGGCAAAAGGTCCACTTGGAAAGAGACACTGGTTTTTAGTGAGTTCTTTGTTAAAGAGAGAGCTGCTGTTTGACTCCATGACTTGAAACTGTTTCACCACTGATATTTAAGCTTTGGAGAGAAAAAAAAGATCTACAACACCAAATTAAATATGTGATGAAAATACATCGGACACAACTAACAATATAGTTCAGACTTAAAAAATCGACATTCCATCCTCCCTATGTCATTCCAACACTGACATCTGCACACATGTGTTGTGTGGTTAACTCCTTGCCGTGATTCTAACGGACATGACTCAATTATGTTGGACGCATTAGAGCGAGATGGTCCTGACTAATCACTGCATCATGGAGCCGTGACATGGTGGAGTGCCAGTTCAGTGCACAGGGGATGGTACCCTTTACCCAGAAGAGATGGCCCAATTAAACTGACCAATTGGAATTGAGTGAGCTGGGTTGTCTACCTGTTGTGGAGGTTAGAAAAATGCCACTTCCACTCATTGCTCATTCTGGACGCTACAGGACCCATTATTCTTGCAGTCATTACTAAGCAAAATGTCAATAACTTATTAGAGAGAGAGACGTGGTAAGCGAGATGGATAGAGGAAGGAGGGAACAAGAGGGGAGGAAGAGGAAAGAAAGAACCATGGGGAGGGCTTCATGTTTCAGCTTACACACCAGAACAATGGATGCTCAGTTCCATGTTTGTGCTGTCAGTTGTTTTTAATGGTTTGATAATGTGCCGACACCCACATCATTCTGAGCTTTTTCTACCCTCGTCTCTCTTTCTCACTAACTCGTGCACTCAACTGAAAAGCTGTCAAATCTCGCTAAATATCTCTCCCCGGTCCAGTTGCATGAACACTGAGAGACATCATTCTTCTGCTCTGTCTTTCTTTGCTTTCTTTCTACCTCCCGCCCTCTTTCCTTCACTCATGCTCTTTTGCCCCTCTGTCTGTTTCTCCCTCAGCATTGTACAAATGTTTCTCTTGTCTAAGGAACCGTTCCATATGTTTGCAATCACTCTGGCTCCCTCGCCTGCACAGATCATTTAGCAAACTCCCTCATACATTTCAATTAGGCCCACCTAGCGCAGCCACAGACACAGGAAAGCAATATTGATTTCTTGATATCCCGTGCGTGGGTCGGACCAAATTAACGCTTGTACTGGGGAATATGATAGATCCATAACAATTCACTTGTGTTTGTTACCGTATCTGTGATATAGTGGGCTTGTTAGTATACAAAGAGTTGTCAAGTATTCATCAAAGCCATATTCATGACAGTTGTCCCCTATGCACTCGCTGTATGGATAACCCGTATGGCTTAATTTTAGCGTGGTGTACATTTAAAGGCATAGTTCTGACTTACGTGGGTTCCTTAAAAAAAGAAAAAAGAAAAAAAAGTAATATGCTGTGGCAAAAGGAAAGAGAAAGATACCTGGCATGACATAGCTGGGAGCCTTTATGTGTCAAAGTGATATAAAGTAGGCATTTACCAAACGCTGGCTGCATCCTAAAATGTACTTATTATTCAATTACTGCCAGCTTCTTAAAGATGAGATGGCTGAGGTGCGGTGGCTCTGGTAGCTGTCAGTCACTCTCTGCCACCTCATCCATTCTCCTGACACTCTTCTGGAGCCCAGAGAGAGCCATCAGTCAAAGTTCAGGAGACAGGGACGCCGCATCAAAGGGCTGATCAGACTTTTCTGGGACACTCCGGGATCTTGGCACACTGAATGAAGTTGGATTCTACATGTTCTTTATTTCACAACAGTTGCAATGGCTACCCGGGTACTAAAGGGCTGAAGTTTAATGTTTCGACTCTAGTTTATGCTGCTTTGTACTTCACTACATTTCCGAGGGACGTGTTGTATGATTTCCTCCATTACAGCTATAGTAACTAGTTGCTTTGCAGTTTAAGATACATCATGCGGACTATAAAGATCTGAATATATGCATATTGCTATACAATAAACTGCAAAACAGAACAAAAGTCTTTAAAAGTGGTTCCAAATTTAGTGTTGCAATAAAATGCTGATTTCTGTACATTTTAGTGCATCAGTAATAATAATCCAATATTATTTATATATATATATATATATATATATATATATACAACACAAGGAGGAGGGCTACTTGCATATGCATAATGAGTTATTTTAATCTCAATATTTTCAAATAAAAATCCTGCATTTTTCACTTCAGTAAAGGCAACTTTTATGAATGTTTTTTTTTTAAATTGGGATAATGTATGTTTGCTTCCATCCATAGTTGTACAGATAATATGTTACCAGAATTGCTACACAATGCATTAAGGGTATCCTGCATAGAATGAACAGACTCACTGGACTCTCTATATATAATATTTGATTAGAAGAAATGTGAAATCAGGCTCTAAACGGCCTAACTTTCCATGTTGCAAGATAATTTAAACCCCTTTTGTACAGATGACCCACAATAAAACGCTTTACTGAACACGTCTAATCTCTGATTGAGCCTATTCACGTGAGACTGCTGTCACAAGTTAACGCGTGGGCATCACAGAGATTTAGGGTTCCAACTAGAGTTCCATTCACATCAATGCAAAAAAAAAAACAAATTTCATTTCCATCTCAGTTAATCTCTTTCCGTCACAAATACAGACGCTCATAAATAAACATCAATATCATTAAACAAAAACAAAACTGGGTAGACTCAAGTGATTGGTCCATAAAAGTTCAATAGGGATAATTTAGAGGAACTCAGCGGTATTTAATTCAATTTAATGTTATGGAGGCCATCTGCTGCTAATACTGACTAATTGTTCCAGTCAAGTAGATGCCATGGCTTTGCCTTCTTATAAAGATACATGTCCAGGTCAGGTCTAAGGGAGGGGGGAGCACACATAGTCTGACATTTCTAGTAATTATCTTCATGAAGATGGGAGGCCTCTCAATTAGAGTGGCGTTTGATTAGAACTAATGGCCCTCCCTCCCGGGCTGGTGAGCCGGCTGAGAAGGCAGAGCATCAAATTCCCTTTCGGCTGGTGCGGGACACTGATTGACCTTAACTAAAAGCTGTGGCTTGCTTTAGCTTCTTACAGAAATACAGTAGCTGTTATTTTTACTTGAATGAAAGCATACTTTAAATCTTAAATCCCATGCTACGGCAACATGAATGTAAATTATAGCATGGCAACATCTTTTAAGTATTACAGGGACACTATTATATACCATTTTCCAGATAATCCTTGTATTTTGGGTTTGTACTAGAACATATTTACATGCTTTAACGTAAAAAAACCACTATTTTCTCATACTGCCCATGGCTGATGCACCTGTATTCACCCTCTGAATGAGACGCTCTGTTTGAGCACCTGTCTCTTTAATCCCACCTCCCGACTGTTTAGGTTTAATTACTAATGTTAACTAGTATGTTAGTTAGGAGTAATTAGACTAGGCCTATGTTATCTCCTTACATATACCTACGCTCTCCGTCTCTGCAAGATTGGGAATGATTGGGACTTCTCTTGGCACAGCTACAAGAGGACTTACAACTTTCAGACAGGTTGCTCACATAACATCTACCTTGTCCAACTCACTTGGTCAAAGTACTCTTGAGCAAGGCACCGAACCCCCAGCGGCTAGGGGCGCCTTTCCATGGGCAGCCCGCCCACTCTGACATCTCTCCATTAGTGCACGTATATGTGTGTATATGTAAGTAGATGTGTGGGTTTTTCAGGTCTGTGTGTAGAGTGTAAGTAATAACAGAGTGAAAACATTGTAATTTCCCCTTGCAGGATTAATAAAGTATACATTAGGGAATATTTCCATCATGAGAAGCTTACAGATTTGGAACATTAACTCAAAACATCAGTTTCTCAAAAATGCATTTACCTCAAAAACGCGTTTACCTCATATACACTCACCGGCCACTTTATTAGGTACACCTGTCCAACTGCTCGTTAACACTTAATTTCTAAGCAGCCAAT
>NC_048425.1:13881076-13909900 GCF_013103735.1 Etheostoma cragini | reverse complement strand
TGAGGCAGTTCTGAAGGCAAAAGGGGGTCCAACCCGTTGCTAGCATGGGGTACCTAATAAAGTGGCCGGTGAGTGTATGTTTAACATGAAAATCCGACTTAACGTTGTAGACGTGACAGAAAGTACAAAAAAAGAATAATATGTCCACATTAAGTATTAAGTTAGCCATAGTTCCAAGTTCATGTCTCCTTTCTCTGTCTTTCAGATGCACACAGAAGACAGCTAACTCGGAGGCTGTGTCGTGCCTCCTTGTGTAATGACAGTCTTAATGGAAAACAAAACTGGCTCTCTGGGGAGTGTGATGGTCAGGCTGGCCATTACAGAGTCACTCAATAGCAACTGATTGACTCGCTCCCCTGCTCCGTTATAAGCCTGTTAAGCTGCTACTCAGCGTCAAAGCGCTGCACTGAGCGCTCTCAGTAACGCTGGTCCTTGCCTTTTATAGGACACTGGATAAAGTGCTTACCATGATTTAGTAAAGCCAAATAGTTGAAGACCTCATTTGTGATTGCTGGAAATAGATATTCAATCAGAGAGGAGAAGGCACATCAACCTGGAGAGTGGTGAGAAAACTCAGGTAGGGTTCACATAGAGACTTTGGGTTTTGTCATTTGCTGACAATGGTGGTGGAGCGTACTCCATACATATAAAGGTGGACTAGTTAATGACCGCAACACGTCACATCATCCCCCTATTTCTTTCTATTTCTACTCCACTATATTTTACAGCTATGTCGTGCACTTCACACCCCACTGCATTTATCTAAGAACTGTAGTTATAAGGTAGATTAATTGATAAATAATTGATTTTAACATTAACGAAATGTGAAATGTTTCTAATATGCAACACATTGTTAAAGATTAACCAAGTGCTTCCCTGCCTTTGTGGTTTGTGGTCCTATAAAATATAAATTATCACTAAAAAAGCTAAAAATTAGAGCAGTATCCCAAAACAGAGCTTTCTTTTTTCCCATTAATCATCTCGCGACCCCTTACATGTATCTTGTGATAGATTTCGTAGTACATTTCACTGATCCAATCTTGGCCCTTTTACATCAAGTAGAATTTACAATAAAGGAATATTTTTTTCATTGTTGTATGCTTTAACTTGAGTTGAAGGATCTGAGTACTTGTTCCAACACTGGTTACTTTGACACTTGACTTTCATGTCAAACCAAGATGTCGTACATCCCTTTTCTTTAAATAGACTTCAAAGCCATATGCATGATCACAAAGGTGTTAAATCGACTCATTACAATGGCCAATTTAAAAACTATCGCCCTCATATATTAGCATGTATGTAGCATTGATAACTACCTTTTTAGCATTTTAGTGAAATACATATAGGCTATTTAATTATGCCATTCAAATACCATGACTGTGTTATCCTACATATTATTCCAATGCAGTGTAATTTACGTAATGCACCAAAATGACACAGAAGTGCTTCATAGATTCAAGCAGCAGATCCTTATTGAGTTGAGGTTCGGGGACAATATGGAAGCTTGCAGTAGTTGAACTCATTGCCATGACCCTGAAACCTTCTTCGGATAATGAAAGCTTTGTCACGTAGGGCGTCATTAGAAACCAGAAGGAGAGCAACTTATCATCAACAATGCTTGGGTACACCTTGGCTTTACAATGACCCTCACTTTGAATTGAATTCTGAAGTCTTATGTGTCAAGAAAATACTCTTTGCACCATTTCATCCATGTTCTTCCTTTTGACAAAACGCAGGACAAATGCATGTTTTGGTGCTGTATTTGAACCTGTTGTGGTGATCACGTGTACTGGCATGCCGCCTCTGTCAGCCACACACAGGTCCGATAACGTGAGAGACGCTCGCTGTTGCACTGAGCTATTATTTGCAGGCTGTTACCTTCTCCTCTGACATATCTCAGTGGCAAGTTGTTTAATCCCAGGAAAAACTGCTGAATACTTGTTTTTTCTGTTAAAATTAAAGCTATATCTTATTCCCTGTTACATAATGTTCATTTTCAGTCAGTTTATAGGTTTTTATGTTTGTATTTTATAGTCAGTCATATTTTTATCATGATCTACTTCACTGTTCAATCCCTTTTTCATTTTTGCACCATCATCATTGCACACAGTCTACAATAGTATCTATAGTATCTCTAATTATGGTCACTGCATTTCTGTGATTTGTGTGATATGTGTGTATATGTTTTTGTTGTGCTATGGTTGTCTTGCTACTGGATGCCTACAATTTCCATCAGGATTAATTAGGTGTCCATCCATCCCTCCATCTATCCAACTATCTATCATTTTCCACAAACAACAACGTCTTTGAAAATCTCAGGACAGCAGCTGCACCTGCAGTACTAGAGCCACCTTGTCAAGGCACCAACAATTAAATCACATTAAAGTCCGTTTAGTTCTGTATCTTGTTCATGCTTGTATATGTTCCTGCTAGTGCCGGGTGATCTTCTGTTTAAAGGTCACGCACAGTAGACTCACAAAATGGTTACTGTATAGTGTATAGACTGTATGCACAGTATACATTGATATCATACCAGATTTGGACACATAACTTAACACAAGAGGCTGTACTGGCCATAATGTGCACGAGGAAACATCTAGGCACACACATAGAGAGACAAACCGGCACACACATTCTTTCATCCCTTTCTCCATTTCCCCTGCTCCTGCTACCTTAGGGAATCTGAACACCTCCTGATGTGAGGCTTAGAAACAGTAATGCAATAGACAGTCAACTTATATTTCCCCAGCGAGACAGCCACAGCTAAAACTTCATATTCTTCAGCGACCACACAGCTGAGGGAGGAGATGGCTGCAGGACATCGAGACAAAGAGTCAAGGAGACAGACTCGAGAATAGGTAGATGAATAGATGTATATGCATCCTGTTGAGAAATATGTACATAATATTCTTTAATATTATAAGTTGAACTCACTAGCGGATGCCGTGGAAGGATTATTTATTTCTAGGAGAGAAGCAAGGCTAAAGACTGGGGTTAAGGGCTCTAGTAGAGGCAATCAATAGACCATGGAGCTCTCTCACTTGCTGGCTGTCGGGCTAGCCTGACCGGCTAATGACACCTAATCATATCAGTGGGAGGAAACTCTAACCACCGAGCTTGCCCTAAAATGGTGCATCCCATCAGTCTTGCAAGGAGGAAAGCAAAACAGAAAAAGTGAGGAGAGGGCCAGACAGAGATAGGGAGGGAGAGAGATGGAAAGATAATCAACTCGAGCTGAAGCATTCGTGAATAGATGAAGAAAGCAGACAAGCATTCTGGCTGTTTACACACACACACACACACACAAACACACAAACACACACAGGCAAGCAAACACATGACACACACACAGTCACAGATGTGATGCAGCTCACACTGTCCAGCAATATAGCATAGAGAAAGGCCAGAGAATTAATATTTATTGTTCAGTTCTGGAGAGAGTGTAATACCTTCTGCTGGCCACTTGGAGGACGTTACACAAACTGAGTGAGTGAGGCAATGAATGAAGTAATGTAAAATAAGTGTTAGAGTTTTTTAATAGGGGAGTTCTTTTGCATTATTTCTGAAACAATATGTATTTATTTATAATAATAATAATGTATAATTTATGCTGTTTATTGATCCCCAGTGGGGAAATTGCGATTTACACTGTTTTGTTAGAATCACTACACACACGCCGGAAATATACACACACACACACATGCTCGGGACCAATTCATGCACTTATGCCACACAACATAAGGTAGATGACATAAAATAGTCCCCAATTTCATAATTAAACAGAAATACATTTGGAAACACACACACACACACACACACACACACAGTATAAAGAGGGTACATCTCTACATGCTCATGCCAATACACATACACAGCAAGAGGAAGATGCAGAACTGAGATAGAAAAGTAATGTGACATTTTTTAAATAAATTGACAAAGAAGAAAACCCAATGCCCTGTGTGTGCAAAGTAATACAAGTACACACATTTCACTTTGGCCGCCATTACCAAAACATGGTAAAACTGATTCAGTGTGGAGCTGGGGTAGAGAATCTAAACTATGTTATCCAATGAGAACAAGCAGTGTGTGTCTGTGTGTGTGCACATGAAAAGCTTGCCTGTGTGAGGTTCAACAAAGCCCGATAGTGAGAAGGAGACGAGAGAAATGCCATGTGAGCCAGAAGCGTGGGACGCAAGGCGTCACATAATACTTGAGGACCTGCATTGGCAACAAAGAGGAACCAGGTGTAAAACACTCATGAATAAATATGGTGAGGGCTGGAATTGATCATTATTGCTGTATGGGGGAGGTGCAAAAACAACAACAAGGATGACTAGAGGACCTGCAATTTGATGAGTGGTATTGAAGCATGGAAGGATCCTTATGAGACGCTTTCTATTGTCACTCTCAGCTATTTTTGCCTGTATTGTCTAATTACTGCCATTTCTTTGGTTTTGGTTTATTTATGGATATAGAAAGACAAAAGGATCCAAGGGATAACATGTTTTTTTTCCAGCATGGTCCCTGATGGAAGAGAACAGGACATACAACACATACACATACAGGCCTTCTAAGGATAAAAAAAAAAAAATGTTTTCCCCAAAACAAATTGCTACATAATTTCCTTGCTTTACATTATGAATTGTGATTGGATTGTGCTTACGTGTTGCTTTGTAAATATTGTATTATAACATATTTGTATGCTATTCCGTCTCTGCCTTAGATTTGTCTTGTCATACATAGTTATGAAGCAATTCACAAATAGTAAAACGTGTGCCCCTTCTCTCGAATATAGCAGATAAATATACTGTATATAGAGTGCACCACATATACATTTTTTGTCCTGCTGTACAAAAGCTCGTGATATGCTCCTGGGCTCATGTCTCATACTGTGATGTAAGGCCAGGGAACAAAAGGTTGTCTTTCTTGCCTCTGCTGAGGACTGGAGCAGCACGGTGCTTAATTGGGCCTCTGATCAGAGAGGGATCTGGGCTGCGGGACCCGTAGCTCCCAGCAACACCGTCATCCCAGGAACGCCAGGGTGTTGCTCCTGTCTGTCTTGATAAACGACCTCTACCTTCGACTCCTCCCATGAGTCCTGCCAAGTACCTCGCTGGAGCAGGCGCAAATCGAAAGTGCATACACTCACAAAAGCTTGCAGACATCCACAAAATGTCTTGCATGTTAGAGGACACATACATACAGCCATGCAGCTGGGTTTAATGAGTAGTCTTATGAAGCAGTACCTCTGTTTGAATCAAAAGAGAAGGCCATCGCTGATGGAACAAACACAAGGACGTGCACACTCTGGTGGACATTAATCATCCTGTGATTGCCACTCATATTAAATATAGATGACCCGAAGTACACCTGTTGTAAGGCCTTTGTGGGAACAAGAAAAAAAAACAAGCGTCGCAATGCATATTCCCATGCAGCCTTATTTTGGCGTTGGTCAGCACCATGTCTGTGTGCTGTTATTTAATCTCAGGCTCCAGTAATACATGTGATTCCTTTACGCTGATGCTCTCAGCTTGTAGTTTGGGCGCCAGGGAGCCGAGGCAATAAGCGAATCAGAAAGTCAGAGAGCTCTCTTTGGAGCAATCAAGGGACCCACGATGGAACGTGGAAGCAGTAATTGCGCTGGAGGCGTCGCATTGATATTCCGTCCACTTGCTGTCTATGTGGAACTCCCAAAGTTTCCAGGGAATCTTAAAGTTTTATTTGATCTTATCTTTACCTTACATTATACTACCTATAAACTGTGCAATGCACAATGTACCATTAGTCTGCTGTGTCTTCATTCCAGTGTGTGCAGGTGTGCATTTCAGTGTGTGTGTGTGTGTGTGTGTGTGTGTGTGTGTGTGTGTGTGATGGCAACAATGCAAGAAAAGGAGACAAGAAAGGAGATGGCATCACTACGGTGGCATCTAACTATACATTGTTTTAACCAGTCAATGGAAGAATACAAACACTACAAATGTCAGTAGCTAGCTTACGTTCCAATAACAAGACAAAGCCTTGGCACAACTGAAAGAAGTAGGGACGCAAGTGTTCAGACAGTAGCGGGGAGCATTCAGGCAATGTGGAAGCCACGGTGTTTGTCATGAAACACTTAACATGCCACACATCCATTAAACACACCCTGCATCGGGGTAAAGGCGAAGAGCCTTCATCTATTACGGTGCATGCCAGCTCCTCCACCTCCTCCCTTCTCTTCTATCCCCTCATTGCTAATTATCCAGAAGATGGATTACATCATGGGATCTAATAGAGAGAAGCACCATTACACAAAGCCACCCCTCAAACACACACACACACACACACACACACACATATACATACACACTACACCCTAGCCCTGACAAAATCACTCAGCCGATCTGCCCATTTGGTTCCACATTCATATTAACAAAATAGGGAGGGGTCCCTCATTATCATCAGTCAAAAATATGAGCAATATTAGTCAGGCCTTCAAATTGTGAGGATAGATAGCATGCCATGGTAAGATAAGAAATGATAATAATACACATAATTGCATGACCTTTAAAACATGTACTGCTCAGATTGATATACTTAGTGCTAATGCATGGGGATTAAAATGTGCCCTGGTGTCTTGTTGTTTCAGAGAAGTGAAATTGACAGGCGCTATTGTTGGTACGGATCATGCCCGTTCTACTTCAACACTGCTCCCTAATACACTACACTAATCTGGTTAGTTGAAAATCACCAGAAAACTGCTGGAAAGAGGTGGGGGAAGAAAAGAAAAAATGAAGGTGCAAAGAGAACCAAGAACTTGTCTGTGAATGTTGGCAACTCTTAAAAAAAGCTTCTTTTTTTAAAACCTAATCCTCAACTCCTGTTGCCATGGTAACCGAGCGAGAGGGGGAAAAAAAATCAACATACAAAGACTCATTTGAAGCCAGGGTGTTGAGAAAAGTCACTACAGTTACACGCAAGACTGTGTTTTTTTTTTTTTTTTCTGTTTTTGATGCCCCAAGGCCAAAATACTCCTGCATGACGAGTTTTTACACTGACTTGTTTATCACATCCGAGGCAAAGGCAGAGTGTGTAATGTATCGTGTTTGCTCTGTGAGGTTGATAATTCATGCCGTAACTAGCTCTCCAAAAAAAAAAATCCTCTTGGAGGAATGCAGTCAAAGCTAAGCTGTTTGCTAGGAGTCTGCTCCATTGAAGATACAGCCTGTGTTGGGAAGTAGTCGCTGCGATCAACTCACCGTCACTTTGCACTTCACCCTCGCATCCTTTCACTCATCTATTATCTCTGGCTTTCTCTCTGTCTTCGTATCCCTACTTGTATTACTCCCTCCTCTTTGCTCCCCTTCACTGCCTCTCCGTCCTCTCCATCCCTCTAATCCCCTCTTCGTTCTCCTCCCAGATGAGGTGGTCTGGCCCTGGCCCTGGCTATTCCATTCCCTTCTAATCTCCGTCCCTCCATCCCCCCCCCACCACCACCACCACCACCTCCCCCCCTTTCCACCTAGCGCCTGATTTGCACACTTCATGAACCGGAACGTCTCGATGGCTGGTATTCCCCTTAGCATTTGCCCAGCGCGTCATCCCCGAGCTGTCGTGCCACCTTGAACACATCATCAGCCCTCACGACTGTGAAGACGAGCAGCATATGCACGCTCACCGGCCCCACTCCAAAATCATCACCGCGCGCTCGTCTTGCTTGCTCACACACATTCGCTCGCACACTTTGTGCCTCACAAAAGAGCCATTTGCTTCCTAAGTTGCTACGAGCCCGCGTGTGCATCCTGTCAGGGGACTAGATGTAAGTTTGACACTTGATGATGATCATCAAAACAGTCAGATATCTGCCGATGTGTTTGGGAGACGTAGCTGCCACTGCCTGTGTAGAACGTGTCTTCGGATGAAGAGAGACATTTATTCCCACACCTAATAGTGTTGAGACGAGTACCAAACGTCAAACCTTCACAACAAATTCCTCTTTCTTGATAGCACAAAAAGAAAGGATTTGATTGACTTAAAGTTGCAGATACGACCACATACTGTAGTCCCTTGAACGTATATACACCTCCCTAGAATCTCCCCCCGCATGAACCCCGACCAGTGACCTCTGGTGCTAATTCACCGGGAAGCCATTCACCAAGGACGCCAGTCCCCAGCGGGCTTAGGGCAGGACGCCTGCTTGCTTTTTTGTCACAGTGGGGAGTTTTGAGTCATTGTTCACTTGGCCTAAGCCTGTTTTGGCCAGGGAGAGTCTGGGTGATAGGATGCACTGGAGAATGATCCAAGGGCTGGCCTAATTTGTAATTACCTCCTGCAGTGTTCTGGAAGACTGCAGTTTGTGCTTGTCCAGGATGTGGATTATCCAGTGTACTGAGATGGCAGGGTCGTGTACACGCGTGTACACATGCACGGACAGGCGCGTCCACTCACACAACCACATGCTCCCTTAGCAAGAGTTTCCACAGCAGAGCACTTGCTTGACTGAAGCAGCCATGTTCTTAATTCGATTTCCCTGTCATGGTTTTGTTAAACTTTTAATCAAACCTCTGTGTGCTACCTTCATTCACTACACTGGATTACTTTTAATTGTATAAATTGAATTTGGATCTAAGAAAGAGAGAGAAGTAAACTCGGATCTAGTCAAGGCTACCAACTCGGCTGTTCTGCTGAAGCCTTTGAAGTAGACAACTCGAGCTGTAATTCACAGGATGCTTTTTCTTCATTAAATGAAGATGAATAAAGTTGTATAGAAGGAATTGAATCCAAATGCTCTGCCGACTGCCTATTCAATCCATGCGGCTTTTAAGCTGAATAGCTAAACCAATGTTTGTGTCATAAAACACTTAACCCTGTTATGTGTGTGAGTGTGTGTGCATAGAGGAGCTTTTGGAGTACAATAGCAGTTTTGTAAACTTGAATACATTTAGATTTTTGGTTTTCAACAAAATGCATGACTGCACTTTAAGAAATCTGTGAAAACCAATCATTTCTAATCAACAATACAAAGTGACAGTGAGTTATGTTTTCTTTTACACTGATGTAATTCAGAGGAAGGCAATGGCATCCCCCAGTAGACTTCCATAAGCACAAATATTGCCAGAGAGAACAAAATAACTGAGGCGGAAAAGAGCAATACTTCCTGGCAGGGTTGACTTCACACATAAGAAGATGCATGATGCTGTTTTGGCCCTGACCCACATGGTGGGACTGACCCACCGACAATAGTCGTCTACACTGGACGTGACTGTGTCAGGGTGAGAGTGGGATGAAAGGCGCGAACTACCAGAGCATGCAGGAACCTAGGTGTGTTTCACGGAAGTGTAGGACTCTGCCAACTGGCTCCTCGCTCCCACTGAGAGGGCTTTGTGACCCAAACTAGGAGCCAAATCCGCCGTGTCACAGTGGGAGAGCTGGAGAAAGAGAGAGACCTGGATAGAGGAAGGGCACGATTATGGCGAAGAAAAAAAGTGTTAAAGTGTTGTTGTCAGGAGTGATTGACTCCTAGCTTTTAAATTTCCACGTATTTTGGAGTATCAATTAACCCTCCTGGTGTCCTTGGGTCAAATTTGGCCCATTTTCAAAAGGTTTCTATATTAGAAATTTGGGTTTCTTGCAACCAAATTGTAGAAGTAAAGTAAGTAATTAAAGTAAAATAAACAATCAGTACACCACTGTCATTACATTTGGTTTGAATCAATTTTGTAGCACTGGGGGAAAAAAGGCTAAAAGAAGGCTAAAAAAAATTGAAAAAAATTTCAGAAAAAGCTTCAAAAATATAGACCAAAAACAACAAAAATGTGAAGAGGCGCATGAACAACATGGATAAAAACATCGCAAAAGTTGCAAAAACGTCAGAAAAATGACAAGTGTCAAAGACATCCAAATAGTTTTCATTTTAAATGTATACCCATAAAACCAAAGTGGAATGGTCAATGGGAAGACAACACAAGTACTGAAGTAATTCTGTTCTCCATCTGTTGTCAACACAACTTTTTAATGAGTAAAACCTGACTGAGCATGGTATTAGGGGGACAGAAACCTTGAATCCTGTCTAGGTCAGGAGCATGCAGGATTGGGAGTGCCGGTACTGGGGAATACATTAGGTGCCGTGCCAGTTAGCCAGGATAAGTTGGTGGCTCTTTGATTCCCAGCTTCATTAAGATGAAATCTTCCGTGTGGAACCACTTCAAACTGAGCCCTGGCTACCACTTGAGACGTGTTGTGGGACTGAGTGGAAGACGTGCAGAGTGGCACTCAGTGAGTGAGGCCAAGATTTCTTCACTCATACCGGGGAAGAACAAACACCCCAGTAGTGGTGTATTACTTTTCTTTTTTGCAGTGCATGGAGCTAATAAACATTCCAATCAGTTATGCATTGTCTTCCTATACGTTAATTAGACTGGGCCAGTAATTCAATCATTCCTGGGAACAAACCTTAATGATTACAAATGTTGGGATTCCTCAACAACTGCTAATAATACCACTCAAGGGCATAATTCAGTTGGATGGCATAATTGGCACTCTGAGAACCGAGGCACTGGGGAGCTGTCTCCCTACGCTGTGACAGAGCTGCCAGTGTTGGCCTTTAGCTGAAGCCTTTTGCCAAGATCCTGTCTGAGCTGTGTAGACCCTGATGGCACTGCTGTCACTACACAGAGTCAGGTACATCATATTTGGAAAAGATGAAATTGTTGGGACTAGCGCACCTTTTTTTCTGAAGAAGAATCCGTGTAAAAACAGAACCAGGAGATAACCGACGTTAAAGCAAGAAAAATAATCTCCCCTCACATCTAGACCCTATGCTTGGCAGTCACAAGGACTCATTTTTGCCAGAGCTAGACTTCAATTATACAATATGATTTTTTTTCAGACTGCACAGCCATGGCAATGGGATTAATTTGAAGTAGACAATGCAGGGGTGTGCTCCAATTCAATAACAGTGAAATGATGTCAGCTTCAGCAGTATCCAATCTGTTGGCATCCTCTTCTAACCTCACCATTTCGTTAAGGTTGCTTGTTCCCCTCAAGAGCAGAGGGGTGACTTTGGACATGGGGAGGTGACAATGAGAGGTAATTGCCAAAATCCACAGCGGAATAGCATGATCTCTCTCTGACACAGATGGGAGGGAAAAGACAAAGAGCCTTATGAATATTTAAATTGCAATTTTCTTCATTTTCTTCAATTGACCCTTTTTTTTTTGCTTGCACAGAAGGAAAACTCTGGGCGTGCATGTGTGTCAAAACTTCGGCATTTGGCTCAAGGCAAAAACCAGATCAAACAGCAGAAGAAGCAAGGATTGTCGTTGTGTAAACAGGATTAGGCCTTCATGCAGCGCGTGAACACTGACAAATATAATAAAGAGTCAGCATTCAGTACTAATGAGCGTGCAACAGATATTGGTTTTAAATGTTATGTACACAATGACGATTAACGGAAGTTTGTTTTTCATTTTTTGGAGCCCTGCAAACGTATAACTCGACTGGTGAGGAGATGAGCTGCTGGGGTGGCCGGGGTGGATTCACACAAACAACAGCAGCTTAACAAGTATACTTCTCAACCCCGGACTGCATTGCCCTCGGTCAAATGAATAACGTGACTTCTAAAACAAGTGGCTATCTCATTTGAAAACACAGTGCAGGTGGGGAAAGTTAGGGGCTGCGCTCAGGAAAAAAATATTAGCTCCGCAAAAAAAGAAACTTCAAAAAGCCTTTTTTTGCCTAAAGTCTTCTATTTTCTTAGGGGATGTAGAGGATAGAATAATGAAGATGACTCGCGGATGCATTGTTGATTCTATACTAAGCCGGTGTTTGCAGCAGCGTGATATATTATATACTGTAAATCAAATAACAAAGTCATGTTTAAAGCCATTAAAAACGAGCTTGTTCAAAATCATCTGTGCAGTTACTAATCATAAATCAGTTAGGCGATAACTACAGCACATGCCCCACAGTGTAAGGGCATAACTAATAATAATGATAATAATAATAATAATAATGTATACTTTAGTAATTACACAGGCCTGAATTACACACACATGCTCATACATGCACTAAATGGATGTCAGAGTGCGGGGGGGTCGAGTAGTTGGGGGTTTGGTGCCTTGCTCAAGAGCGCCTTGGCAGTGCCCAAGAGGTGAACTGGCACCTCTCCAGCTACCAGTCCACCACCATACTTTGGTCCGTATGGGGACTTGAACCAGCGACCCTCTGGTTCCCAACCCTCTCCAGACTGAGCTGCCATCCCATAAAGCAGGGAGATTATCTCAAACTACTGGAAGTGGCAAACACACAGAAAGGTAAAGTGTCCATTATATGATGCATATAGTTAGTTTGGTCTATATAAAGTCTTAACATGTGTAATGTCTTCTGTTCAAGGCAGGATTACGTATGAATTCTTTAAAGAATCTGGGAAAAAAACAACCCAAACCAAGCAAGCACAATAACGTTGACGCCAAATTGTAATGATTTAAAGGAGCAGGAGTAGTAGCGGTCTGCCAAAGAAATCAAATGTGCTATCATGTACTAAAACACATCAACCTGTGTCTTCAATCGCAGCCTGCAGCAATTTGGCAAGTCCCCTGCCAGATAGTTCCTTCGCCTTGGTCCGCGGCGCCTGTTTGACCCAACATGAATCACAAACAGGCCCAGCATGGCCTGGTGTGGGGAGACACACAAGCTCTTTGTCTCAATGTCACTGGTGCCTCGCTGCGTTCCTAACCCGAGGCAATACTGCATGCTTCCACCAAGTAATGACCAAGTCAGGCCATTCGAACCCTTCTGATGTCCTCCCAGCTCAAAAATGGACAAACATTTGACATTTTTTTAGTTTTCACCAACACCAACAGCTTTACAGTACTTTTGGAATTCATGGTCAATAACCCTCATTTATGTAGAATTGTATCTAATATTTGAGTTAAAAAAAAGCAGAAATAATGAATTATGTTGACTAGTAGTTCAGATCCGAGGAACGTCCAGATGAGTTTAATCAGGAATGAAAGTGATTGATTGTATGTGCAAAGAGCGTTGTAAGGAATCCAATCCATTTTTTTTGGTGGTAATTTGGTTAAAAACAAACCCATATTTCAGATGTAGACATTTTTTAAAGTGGTCAAATTCGACCTGAGGACAACAGGACGGTTGATATGCTTTCCCTACGACTCCTCACAACATCTCAGCTTATTCAGATTGGAGATTTGCAAATGTGTTTGAATGTTGGGGAGCTGCAGACAGGGCTTCGCCCCGGGCAGCGTTTGCTGATCGGCAGCCCGAGCAGAATAGTTAAGGAGGGGTTTCATTCACGAAATCCAAGCTCACTCAGGGGAGAGTCCTTGTACCGCCGTGTTAGAAGCATATTGGCACGGCCCTCCAAACCCTGTTCATTTCCTTGTGCATTCTGCTAAATCCCTTCCCCCCCCCCCCCCCCCCCCCCCCCCCCCCCCCCGTGCATTTCTGTGTGTAAGCAATGCATATAAACCAAGAGTCACAGGCATCATATACGCAACTCATAAATGAAACATAGGTTGAAGAAATAAGTTCTATTTGGTTTATATTAACCCCACAATCCACACCCCTCCATATCCCGCCCACTCCCCACTTGCCGGGATAACATGGTATTGTTATTCACCTTAAGACAATTATTTGCCTTCCACAGCTGTTTTGTGGGAGTGTATTGCCAATAATCCTCACAGGCGTAGAGGCGTCCCTGCTCCGTTAATCCTGTGCAGCCTTCCATAATAAAGGACTGGAAATGCCGCAGGTAATGTATTATTCCCTGCCCGTACCCCCCCCCCCCCCCCCCCCACCACAGTGAGATTTGAAACCAAAAACACCATCCCCAAGTATCTGATACCAGTGTCAACAAGCAGTATAAATAATGGCTTCCTTTTTCATCTTCCATCCAAGATATCTGATCATACTGTAAATGCGTTTTTTTTTTTCTTCCCAGTAAGTCTGGATGGATGAAGGTTAAATCCAAACTAAGGTGTCATTATCACAATGGCACTCAGGCATATTCATATTTCCTTTGAAGGGACGCCACTCCAGCGTTTTAGTTCCTACCTTTGTTTTCTCCCTAGATGGTTGTTGGTATTAGTGCACCTTTTCCGTCTCAGCCATCGTCGCGTGAGATTTAGCATTTTAAGATGGCTGTTTTTGATCATGCCAGTAAGCGCGTCATTGAAGCATCTCGGCATCTTTGATGTGTTGCATACGGATGGAGCGCATGCATTTTATCCCCTCGCAGGTTTTTAACAATCTCCCATGCTTTCAACTGCTTCTTCAACATGCCAGTGGATCGTCTGCCAGACGCTGCACCAAGGGAATAGATCTGAGCGTTGATGACGAAAAAAAAAATTCTACCTTTTAATTTGAGGAGGATGGGAAGGAATTAACTGTAAGGTGTGGCGTTGCTTAAAATAAACTTCTACACGCAGCTGCGATTAATGAACATGGGACAAATCGCTTGCATCAGCATAATTCATTATGAGTGAGTCATAACGAGTAGCACTGGAAATGGGGTTAGTGGTTTCTAATGCAGGAATCCTTATTGATCCGGATTGGTGTAGAGGAAAGGAATCGATACAGCTGATCCCTCTCAGTTGATCTTAAGAGAGCGGAGGTGCCAGGTGAAAAATGATACATTAGAGGGATGTGAAGCGGCCTCGTGGAGTGCATTAAGTCATTGTTCAAGGCTTTGCTACTCTCCAGTACAGCTGTGTGTATTTAATCCTTTCACTGCTTACTCAGCCTGAGAGGAGAATATGCTCTGGTCGCTCCAAACCAAGTTTTCCTGATTATTTGTTCCAAACCTTAACGAATGCTTCAATACTGTGCATCCATTCAGTATACATCTTTAGTTTATGAAGAATAATATTATGTAGCCTGGTGTAAATATGTGAACAAGAAACGGAAGTTGCTTTGGACAAAAACACGTGTATTATGATGTAATACTTTCACAAACATATCTACTACAACTACCTTAAAAAATGACAGCTGTCAATGTTTAAAAGATGAAGTAAATGTAAAAAAAAATTCAAGATACATTTTATTTAAAAAAGAGGTAAAAATCCATCTCCAAACAAACTGCCTGCATACTCTCTAACTTACTGAAAGTACAGAAACATTGCCTATTCCATATTTTTTGCAAGTTAGACAGTGTGCGGGAGTTTTCTTTGCTCGTCTCTGTACAGGTAATAATTTAGGAAACATGTAACGGTTTATATGTTCCCTCGCAATGATTTGAAAAAAAAATCTTCAGATAATGTTGACATTAACCTGCTACCCTGCCCCATTTATAGCTATCTGCAGTGTCCCCCTCATTCCCCCTTGTCCTCATTAAAGTCCAAACAAGCAGACATTGTTCATTTCTCAACATTGTCTCCTCATCCCAGAATTCATGTTAATTGGAAGTCCGCACAGCCTTCCTCCATTTCTACTCGGCTTAAAGATGTGATGTTCTTTCTTAAGAAAGCTTGAGGAAGTTTAGTGTTCTTTGAAGGGTTTAAATGATAAATGTGATACAAAGTGGCAACTGTACATCCTTCGTCTGGGCCCAGCAGAGGCTTCACAACACATGCTACTTCCATGAGTTCTCTAGCAATTTAGTTATTTCCTTATTTGTAGTTCCGTTCTTCTCATTAAAAGGTCTACCCCGTTCTCATCTGTTGTTAGTAATGCTCTGTAAGCACTGCAAATTTACTTAGAATAAAGTATATTTAAAAATAATACAGTATTTTACCAGTAAACTTTAAAAAAAGAGAGAGAAATGCAGCCTTCCCCTACACCAAGCAAAAAAAAATCAGGAGTAGCCTACAGTCAAACTGCAAAACTAGTACAACCAAATCGGCCCCTATATATATATATGCAAAGGATCCCCAAATCCAGGTGTGAAAAACTTGTTGCATCATTCCCAAGAAGACTCATGTCTGTACTAGCTCAAAAGGATGCTTCTGCTCTATACCGAGCAAAGGGTCTGAATACCTATGACCATGTGTTATCTCAGTCAAAAAAAGCTTAGAGGAAAATCACGTTAAAAAAATATCGGGGAAAAAAAAAACATAAAAATATATTTTTTTAAAGTCCAACCTTCAAGGCATCAAGCGCCAACTCATGTCTTGATTGGTCAATAGCTTATTTAAATCAGATGATGTTTGATACGATGACGCCGCCATGGGGTCATCACCAGGCATCATCGTATCATAATAAAATATATATATACAGTATATATATATTTATTTAGACGAAGCCTTCTACTGTATCTTCGACAAGACGGCTTCCTGACATTGTTCCCCCAGGTGAACAGATTTGGAACCACGTGAGCCCTCGTTCATCTATCTGCACATCTGGCCCAACGCACACCTTAACACGCTGCAGCATCTGCCCTGGTGTGCAATCACCTCGGAAGGACGTTTCCTGGACATTAATCTCAGATTACTGTCACAAAATGTGGCGGGATGAGCATGGATTACAGTCTCCTCCTGTCACTTTTATTTGGCAGGAACATGGTATGATCACACCTCAGGTATTACCCACTGTCCCGCGTCTCTGTGTGCGGTGCTGAGACACAGTACAGTAGGTGGTTTGAAAAAGATGACTCCTATCACAACGACCGCAGATGATATACATGACAAGTCATTAAAATTAAAAGCGGTAAATATCTCGCTGGATTTCTTCAAATTTGCAGCCTGTGATTTTTTAGGAATATTATCCCATTCACACTGTGATCATTTTAGTTTCATGCATCTTAAATTCCTATAATCTCTCTTAATCTGTTCTTATATTGTAGATTTATTCCAGTTGCATTACAGTTACACTTTGTAGTATTTTGAGCACAAATGACATGATTACCGTATAATTTGGCAACACCAACAGTACAGTAGTTTTGTCTAAGGAGGAAAACATGAAACGGTACGTGGCTGGGAAGTGAAAGAACCCAGCTAATGATGCCTCATTATGTTGCTGATTTTTAACAGAAGAGCAGACAGTATCATTTACCAGCACAAAATCTGACAAAAACAAAGCTAAAGATGAATGGAAATAATGACGCAGGTCCTTAAAAGCGCTCTTAAGAGCCGGCGGCTGGCTCTCTGTTCTCCGCAGATTGGCGCCTTAGAGGGAAGAAGAATAAAGAAGAATGGAAAAACATGTTGAAAGTCTGAAAATTCTTTCACAAATGATGAAGCCAAAACTGACAGATTAAAAATAACAGAAACCGAGCCGAATAAATCATCACCGACCAATTGGATACATTGTGTCTCACAACATTGTTTTCCCCCGCCAAGTCTTACCAAAACACTATGTCTGTATGTCTTGTGATTTATCTTTTCACCTTTTGTATTATGTGCGCTGTCAAGTATATGTGAGACAATGCATTAGACAATATGACATCATTTGGGGGGGGATTCATATAAGCACACCAGCCTTGGCCAGACGGCAAGGGTTTGAGTCACCACTTTAAATGAGGGTTCACCCTGCCTTGACCTGTGAAGATAAAAGTACAGTAGCCCAGCACGCCAACTTTATTCCTCCCTGCTTCTGAATGAAATGCTGCTGTGAAGACCACCATGTTTTAGCACCCAACTCTCCTTGCTCATCCTGAAACCTGATACCTGGTTTGGTTGATCTCGGTTAGTTGTCTTTGGAGACCAATCGAAGCCTCGTGTGAGGCAAGATTTGTACAAGGAAAAAATGAGAGAGCATGGACATGAACTAGTATTGAACATGTGCAGGATGGGAGAGCGGCTACATCACAATCCACTGCCTCCTGCAACTGCCCTCTGTGTTTCTCAGCAGTGTCCAGCAAATGCTTTTTAAGAGCAGGAAATGGCTCTTACCCTGCAATCTTCACTCAAAGTGAGGCCAGTAGTTACCTAATGAACAGCTGAGCAGGTAATAGCCAGTCTTTAGTCAGCAGGTATCGCAAAAGTCAATGTAATTCCTAACACAGACGAAGCATTGTCTGTCTGTCTGTTCCACAGTGAAATGGCACGGTTTCTGGTCGTTCAATCACTTCAGCGCTCGCTGCCTGAATGCACAATGATGCTGTCTACTGTATGCCATTTGAAAAGCTGAATGATTTCAATGACTCATTTCAATCTAGTGTATGACAAAAAGGCACGATTTGAGGCATAATTCCAAGTTTTAAATAACACAAAATTGCAACTGGTTTGGTCATTTTAAACGTAGCGTGAAGTGCTGTGGAATAAAAGGGTGCATTCAAGAGGGTTGTTACAAAGTGAACCAGTTTTTGGTTGTACATCCCTTCCTGTCTCTGCCTCTTTGTCATACAGCTTGCATAAATGTATGCATACATTTCAAAAAGCTTTGGCAAAAAATCTGAGAAACAGTGTACCTGGGCTGAGCAAGGAGTCGCACGCTGGGATTAATTCGTTGGAATCTCAATTTCGTAGCCCAAATAAACGCATGAAAATTGTGCTATATTGTGTTCCACACATTAAGCACTTCAGCGAACACAAACAGCAGGCTAATAGCTACAATTTAGTCTACGCTGTACTTGTGTTATACATTTATTGAGGAAGAAATAGTGAAAAATAGATTGAAAAATGTAAAACAGAAAACAGCACCACAGCTGGATAGGTTTTTGTGTTTTCATTTATGTAATCAATCAGCAGCCACATTTGCATCTGATTAAACCAAAATGCAATCTCCAGGGAAATACTGCTACCGTACATTAGAGCTGGGCAATATATCAATATCGACATATGAGACTAGATATCGTCTTAGAGTTTGGATGTCTTAATATGGCATAAGTGGTCTGATAAGTGAACTTTTCCTGGTTTTAAAAGCTGAATTTCTGTAAAGTGATGTCATTTTCTGATCATACCAGATTGTTGTAACTCTTTTATTATTTGCCTTTACCCACTTAGTCATTATATCCACATTGCTGATGATTATTTATCAAATATCTCATTGTGTAAAGATTTTGTGAAAGCACCAATCGCCAACACTACAATAATGTTGTGGTATCAATATCAAGGTTTTTGAACAATGTGTTTTGTGATATTTGATTTTCTCCATATGGCCCAGCCCTACCATACATACACCCTCTTGATATTAAGCCTCTGAGCTGGCACTAGGGAACCCTCTCTTGAAATATACTGTATATGCTCCCTCCTTAGGAGCTGCCCGGCTGTCAAGGGGAAGGCACTTACTGTATAACTGCACGTAGACATAACATAAACTGCCAAATGTGATTTGAACGGGAAGGAGGCTTCAACACCTATTTGGACAGAAGACAAGTGACTGCTGGTGGACTTATCATTTTTGATTCTTGTATCTGGAGGAAGCTTTGCTTTTGTTTTCTTCCTCCTTCTGCAAGGCCGCTATTTATAGTCTGGGCACTAGTTTTTGTTCTTCCCTTTGGAGCATATTCATCATAGGTTCAGATTCGATACACCCTTCTTTCTCTTTCCTTTGCTATCATTCCCACGTACAGTATTAACTGTACATGAATGTCTCAATTTATGCTTTAGGATTTATAACTAAAGTTTCAAATTGACAGGGAGGCATCACAGTTTAGGTAGACGTTATTTCGTTCTCCACATGTAATGTTATGATCTCAGTATATACACCGAATAAAGGCCAATCACAACAAGCTTACTCTTTAGTTCCCTGCATGTCCAGTCAGTAATATTCTGCATGGCCTCTGGGTTTTATCTGCTCGGCCTGTCAACACCGTGCGGTTTATGGGGGGACGGAGGTACACGGTGAGCATACCCCCGAGGCCGCTGTCTACTCTGCCACTTGAGCTCCCCTTTTTGTCGACTCAGCATGTCGGACAAGCTCCCTGGGTTGCTACACAGCCGCGGCTGACACACCGCGTGGTTAGTATGTATGAGTGCTCGCGCGTGTTACGAGGTCAGCGGTTGCCAGAGGCCGGTCGCTTGAGAGACGGCAAGGTTCCCAGCGGCCACCTGCTGTGCGGCCCCCTGGGCTGTGTGTTGTCACACGTTATCATCGCTAAGAGAGGGGGAGGGAAACCAAAAACAGGGAAACAAAGCAGCAACAAAGAGTCTTTTGTCATCAGCTTGCGCAGAGGGCTGTGTCTTATATTAATCATGTAATAGTTTTAATTTAAAGGGTTAGGTTAATGTATGGCTAATAACCGACATATGGCACTAGGGTGTCTTTAAAAGCACAGTGATTCAAGCAGAACTGAGTTGAGTTGCAATAAAACAAAAAAATAAAATTTAACAAGGCCACTGAATGTGTAATTTACATTGTTAAAACATGGAGAGCTGGCAAAAGGCAGTCAACACTCTGCACTACACTACGTACTGTACACAGCCTTGGTTGTGAAAAGCACCTCTCGTTTCTTAATGAACTACAGTAATGAACTGTGTAAAATTATGCACGCCATTAGAGTTTTGTTGAAAAAGCCATTTGAGTACGAGGCATAATAGCCCCCACTTTTATGGCTAGATTTACAGGCAGTAATCATCTCAGAGTCCCCTCAACAAATCTCATTCTGTGTGATTGGTGTTCAAGAGCGATTATTTTTTTGTTAATACTCCTGTAATTAAATGCATGCTTAGACTCAGAGTGATTACAGTTCCTGACGAGTAATTGCTCTGTGGCGCCGATTACTGCATGAATGATAATCAAATCTGCAGAGGTTTTGTCCACGTGTCTGGAGTGTACAACTCAGTGGCTGTGAGTAACCGCTCGGCCGATGATGGTCCCTTTTGAAAACGGATTGTATTTACTATGGATGCTAATTAGTGTATTTCCATAAATGTAGGCCTTCCTGTGTGTTTCAGTTGAAATGCCCTTTAGTGACAAACCTTCTCAGACCAATTATTGGCCTTTGTGAGAGTGAAACAACACTGAAATTGCACTCCTGCTGTCCACGCTTCTGAGCGATCACGTCTTCGAGCAAAAAATTGCCCGGCTCCTTAATTCTAACACACATATTGCCTTAAATGACACGCGGCCCACATATCTCACTGCATGTATACTTTCTCATTAAAATTCAAGCTAAAGTTGTCTCTTTTCTTTGCATAAGCACTATCAAAACCTTCAAAGATTCAGGCAATCACAAAAGCTGCTATTTTTTTTATTCCTTTTCACTTACCAAACAATACCAAAGTAGGCACACCAATTAGAGCTCTTTATGAAAAGTTGGAAGCAAAACATTTTGAAGAGCTGCCACAGAAACAGCAACCAAATCCCTAAGAGAAGATCTAAATATGAACACAGAGTGAATGTTGATGATTAAACAATGGTCCCGTTGGTAAATCCCCACTCTCAGCTGTCAGTTTGGCTCCGTCACTGCGCCATTTTAAGCAATGGTTTCAGCTCGGTATACAACACCAGGGCCAGGACTAGGGCTGAACTATATTGTGTTTTAGCATCAGTATCGCGATGTGCGATTCTTTGCAAAAACTTTCACCGTTCTCCTTTTACATGATAACTACCATCCGACCCTTCCCCTTGAAGACTGGTAGCCATTTGGGCAACGTGTGTATTTGACGTTAGTCCAACATGGGTTATTGTTATAGGAAGTGAGGCTCTCCATGTGTAGAAAAGTACCGTAGGCAGCAGCTGACACGGTGGTGCCCATGGCATTCAATGTGTAGTCAGTGAAGCTACAGCAGTCAGTGTTTTCATGTTCATAAATCACCTGATTAATGCAACATAATCACAACATCTGCTGGCCATTTCCCTCTGCAGAAAGCTGCTACCAGACAGGCTAAAGCTAATATAGTTAGCCTAAAGAAACAAGCAGTAAGCTGCTACCAGACAGGCTAAAGCTAATATAGTTAGCCTAAAGAAACAAGCAGAAAGCTGCTCCCAGCCAGGCTAGAGCTAATATACTTAGCCCAAAGAAACAAGCAGAAAGCTGATACCCGCCAGGCTAAAGCTAATATACTTAGCCTAAAAAAACAAGCAGAAAGCTGCTACCCGCCAGGCTAAAGCTAATATACTTAGCCTAAAGAAACAAGCAGAAAGCTGCTACCAGCCAGGCTAAAGCTAATATAGTTAGCCTAAAGAAACAAGGGGTCCGTCTGTCCCAACTAACGTTACGGTTCGGAGCTGCGACGCTAGAAACGTAACACTAATCTACTACAGAAGTCTGTGTCTGATCTAACGTCATTTCCACTGATTTAATTGTTCTCTGATACAGAGTTTGTTGCTAGTGCGCGTGACATGCAGGTCTGATCAATTTATCAAATGAGCTGGCCCCGCTAGTCGACCACAACCTGAAATTTAGAGAAAGCAACATGCAGTTACTGTCATTAACGTTAGCCTGGATTGAATATTATTTGAATACAATGATGTCATGCTAGTCAACCAGCGTATTTCTACCTATTTTCCCTTTCCAAAACCACTTAAGAAGAGTAACGTTAGTCACAGGGCCTAGCTTACTTGCTTTGGTGTTTTTTAAGCATTAAAGTTCAACAAAGAATGGTTCACATTAGAAAAGATCCTCTTTTTTGATTTTTTTTCATCTATGTAGATGCACTCCCCTACAACAGTATTCGAGAATGATTTATTATTTCCAAACAGAGGTATTTGTGTCATCTTTTAAAAATTACTTTTTCCTTTGCATATGGCAATATATATCGCAGGGGAAAAAAATATTGCAATATCGTCCAGATTTAGCCAGAACCTTGATTGTTATCCCACCTTTTTATCAGTTCCACAAGGACTCAGCCGGATGTCATGTAAGAGAGTAAAGGGAATGCCACAGATGGATATACACAAGCACATTATTATTAACTATGATGATGTGCTTGTTAGAGGAGCAAATTTGCAAAACATTGTGTTGTGACAGCAAACAGCTCACTTCATTTGCAAGATTATAAAAAGCGGTAATTTGAATGAATTATTTTGTAATTTTGAGAAAAAAATAGTTTGAAAACAAGATTGATACCATTCTCAGATATAACTGTTGTTTTAAGCTTAAGACGTGGACTGTATTTGTATTTTACTAAATGGGTTATCATTTTTCTGTACTCCTGCTGGGTTATGCACAGTAGTGCAAGCTCACTCCAACACTTGCCGCCCTATTTTATTGATTTAAGTTCATGGCACAGGTGCGTTTAGGGAGTTTCCAAATTAACTTTTGCTAGTTTGACATTGGAATAAAGTGTCTGTGCGCCAAGCGCATGACCCTAAAGGGTTGTACTTACTGTAATCATTGGTGTGTTCTGGGCTTAAACATGCAATTAACCAATCAGAGAGTCATCTCTCATTCCCTTCAACATCCAGGCGCGGTTGTACCTTGGCGCATCGATATTATGATGGTGGATTTGCAGCTTAATAGTTGTATTTGTAATCTTTTACATGTGTGTTTGCTGCTGTGCTTCTCTGTGTATGAGTCTAGGCTAATTTTTCTATAATAATGCGCTGTCAAAACAACAATGAAATGTTGTATAATTGACTTTAGACCAGGTTTTTGCTGGTCACTTTCAGTTGCCTCAAGATAGCAATACGCCCCCCAAAAAATTGACAACTGCGTTGGTCTTAAAGTAGCAAAGACACTTGCGTCAGGCTTTGCGCTGTGCCAGGTGCAAGAGAGGGCCCTTAGGGTATATTGACTTCCCATTGCTTAAAGGTCTCTTTTAGCTCCATATTGTCACTAGAAAACTGTTCAGTCTTTGAAGACCTGGCTTTGGTGAAAGGGGCCCATGTTCTTTCCCATCTTCAGGCATCCCCAGGGTCCAGGCCCCTTCTCTTTGACCTGTTTCTCCCTCTATATACAGTATTTTTTCCTTCCATCGTGGCTCACTCAGCTGTATCTGTCTTATTCCAGCTCACAGACCCTCTGGGATGCTCTCATTCCCATCGCTCAGGCTACCCTTGATATTGTTGATACCTCCCCTGCACACAGGTGGGATCCATTTATACCAACGCTCATATAGTAAGAAATTGCATAACCATGTTGACAAATACAGTATAAAAGCAGGAATCCACTATTAAACACTAGACATTCTGCCAACTGCAGGTAATGAAGCCAGCATGTAAAATAAATTCCCCACACAATCCATAAAAATGATTCCATGTAAAGATAAATTGTCCAGCAAAGTATCGCAGTCTGGACATCTAAACAGTCCATTTATTTTCCTGAAAGTCCGGTGGATATTGTCAGCTAACGGGCTGAATATCCACCACAGAACTATTCATATATTAGCCAGGGATTTCCATGCCTATTACTTACTGTATGAGCTCAGTAGAGGACATGTGCTGTGGGTCCAAAACGTGTGGTGAATTCTAAGTGCAGAAAAGTGCCTCTTTGCTTTAATCTGACTCCACACATCAACCTTACGTTTGTGCATGATTGTTGCCAGCTAAATCTCAAGGTAAACGTTCACTTAACAAGGCAAAACCTGGCATGAAACAGCCACCAATGACTGTTACATATCCAAAACCCATTTAGTTCTGAGAATGTAAGAGTAACAGGAAATTGCGCGATATAATATCTGGGGTGTGAGCAGCAGTAGCAGTGCATCATGATTAAACGCTTGCGTGGGTCGGAGCGAATGATCTCTGCATTTGTCACCAGAACAGAGCTTAGCGTCCATCAGAGCTGCCAGCGGAGGTGCGTCTGCCACTGAGTGGGAACAGAACAGGCCAGATTGTGTGGGGAAGGGAGGCCTTGGCACGTGACCAGGTGCATCTGAAGCCTTCTCTGATCCTCCAATGTGCTGTTGAGCTGCTCTATTCCCCCAACACAACGCGAAACACCTGCTTGGACCGATTGTCAGGCTGAAAACGCTGTTTTCGGCGTGGGCCGTCCAAATGGTGAGGCACTCTGCTTTCATCGGCAAGTAGTATTGAGCAAGGGAGAGGGGCGATTGATGCGAGTCTTAGAACGTTTTGAAAAGATGGACACTTAATGTGCTCAATTTGATATGTTGTCAAAGAGACAATGCTTGGAAAAGTGCAGTTAGACAACCCCACAAACAGCACATGATGCAAGCACACCCGTGAATTTTTTCCAACAAGCGTAAATGTACATGCAAGTCATGCAGTTATTTTTAGATTTCCTTTGCTGTCTTCCTGTGAAAATACATGGACATATGTCATTAAAAAGGCACATGCCTAATCGTTGTGTAAATTCAAGTGCACTGTATTAAATATTCGCATCTGCTGTGATGAAATATTTATCTTAATACTATATATGGTAATTTATTGGGCTTTAAATAAAAGGGATGTGGATCATCAAAAGGTTGCACGGTCAACAATGCGAGTTGCCTGTGATGGAATAGAGATGAATCTGACTAATGAGATATTCTGAAGGGAGGTATCTGTCACATGGTGAACTAATGCCCAATTCCCTCTCATCACTCTTGGCAATGAAGATGACTGTGGCACAGCAAAATGACATTCTAATTGAAGGCATATTTCAGAGAAAAACAATGTGCTTTGGGGGCCCATAGGTATTTTTTCCATAGTTCAGCACAGGGGGATATGAATGACTAATACAGTCTTTATTTTGAGCCTATTGGTAAGTCATTAAATGACAGGGCTCTAGTGACAGCCACGATGTGAAGTTGTTGGGGCAGCAGCCAGCTTTCAGAGTGGCCGATCACGGCATTTGGCAGAAACGTAATTGATGGAATAAAAACAAAAGTGACGGGAGTTGTTTCAGCTCAACGGTGAAGGCGTGTTAGACAAAGATGTCTGGAGTGGAAGAGGGGGAGTAGGAGGGGTGGTGACAGATAAATGAGGCCATCGCTAGCTGAGGGAGGAGGAGGGGTGGAGGAAGTTGCTAGCAAGCTCCCCCGCGATCTGTACCTGCCAAGTCCCTACCCTGAACAGCTGCTAGTAACTCTGAGGATGTGTAGCAGCTCACTCCAGCACCACATCCATCTTTTACAGCTTCTAATCCAACTGCTCTGAGATCTGTTCGAGGTGTTTGATGCAGCATTTTTTTTTCTTTTAGCAGGACTGCGTTATTTTAGCTTCACGGCTCCCACCCAATATTCATAGATGTAACACAAAACCTTCCATATTCATGTTGTGTATCTGCTTTGATAAACTAGCATGAATGTCTTTTATCCTTTTCCATTTTTGATTGGCTAACATACATAATTTAAGACTGCAGGACATGCAAGGTGTGAAAGTGATAATACCAAAAAAAAAACATTTGCTTTGTGAACTCACACATCTCATACTCACCCTGCCATTTGCATTGTGATTTCATACCCTGCCATGATAGTGTTCTGACAAACTCCCACCTGTCTTGCCTCACCAGAAATAGTTTGACTATTATTATCGTGTCTGATTTCGGCCTCACACTGCACGGCAATATGCAACACTCCTCACTTGTCGTGCCTCTCGTGCACCACGCCCCATGCCTCCACTCACAGGCTGATGGTCACTTACAACCTGCCGCCTGCCATTCATATCTGCTCACTATGAGTTACACCTGCAGTGGTCTGTAATGTAACAGCCCATTGAAGAGCCGATCACCATACCCTGGATTTGCTATGACGCCCTACTGTTAAAGACATTTTGCTGTTTGGGGAACATGGGTATTCTCTTTTTCATAAACTAAAAAGGGTTTCAATTAAGCAATTGTGGCAGGCCTCCCAGCGGTTTGCGTGTTTAAATGAGATGCCTCTGTGGGGGAGATGATGGAAGAGTTCTCTTAAATAGTGGCCGGAGAATAGCAAGCGAGAGATGATGAAATACATTTTCATATTAACAGTATATTTTGGAGCTGTTACAGTGTTTTTGCCACACTGTGGACCAACGTGCTTGTATGCTTCCATTTAAAGTGCCAAACAATGGCAAATGTGTTGCATTCTTTGTTGAGCTGCTTATATTTTTGAAAACCCTGAGAGTAAAAAGGTTGATTGCTAATAAGTCCAAATATTGTAATGGTATTCTTGGAAGTAAGCCTCCACTGGGTGCTCTAATTTGAACAGAAGCCTACTCTTTCGTAAATTATATTGAAAACGCCATATCGAGATACAACGCTAGCTGATTAAATCAACACTGCCATGACTGAAACGCAGACAGGAAGACAAAATAAATTGTTAATGAAAATTAAAATTATAGTGGCGCCTTTTAGGAAAGAATTCACACCATCTCCAGGTCACCCTTCCGACTGTGATTGCAGCAGCGTTTGGGCCTGAACATAGAGCGCTGATAAGCCCTTTGTTGTGTCTGAGTAGGAGACAATGGTTTTTGCCGTGACGTCAATATCTTGAAGGGGAAGAAAAATATCAGTTTGGATGAATTCCTGTATCCCTCCCCTCTGGAGATGCGTTTTAAGATTTTGAAGGAGATTTTGTCATTGGATGAAGACCAGAAGGAAGGGTCACAGGCTCTGAGTGAGCCATTGTGCTCTCAACACTGAAAGAGATGCATTAGTTGAGCGAAGAAATTGCTCTTAAAAATAAAATGTGGCTTTCTGTAAACAAGTTGACCCTCATAACAGGAAAGACATGGTAAGAAATGGATCGCATTTTGCTGATTCTTTTTCTCTTCCTCAACATAGAGTCCATGGCTTTGCAAGCATGGTGTCTGCTAGCAGGGCAACAGATACCATTTAAAATACAGAAGTAGGTAGATCATCTTATTTGGTTGTGTGGTCTGTGGTCACTCTGAAAGAGAAACAGCCTGGTCCCTGGTATGGCCTGCCTCAACTTCACAGTTTAGAATATTAAAACAAATTACAGGTCAGAATCTTCATTAAAAAGATAACCAGTGTTTTATACCACAATAACAAAGAGGCACTTTATCTACCTAATTTATCCAGTGAAATTAAAAATACCAATGAAAATAATCCAAATATCAAAAGTGAGAACTACCTGGGTGTTTTTTTGTGTCTGGGTACTAAAAAAAATGTGTCAAACTCAACTGGTAATTACTGATCATTAGCTGACAAAAAGTAGAATAAGGCCACAGGAGTCTCAACAAAGGACCACTCACAAACAGGACAGCTGAGTGAACGGGTGGACTATGGAGGACTGGGGATTTATCGGGGTAAAATATACTTTATCCATGAATAGAAGTTCTTGCAGAACATGTCACCTGCCAGAAAGTAATGCCTGTTTTGTAACACATTGTCGTCATACAGAAGCTAATGGATGATCTGTAGAAACTTAATAAGGGTTGGTTTAAGGATTTAAACCAACCTATTTGGGCCTACCAACCTTACCTATTTAAGAGCATCACTGTAGTGTACAATAGGTACTGGCAGCTTACAGACACGCTTGAGCAGAGTCCTAGATGACAGTCCTTTGTTCATGGCTGTAATGTAACACACCATCAGTGCATCTGCATTAAGATCAGCCACAAACAACCTTATATCTGGATCCCGCCATCGATTTGCATAATTGGAGATTGTGGCCGGGTGCTTATTATTCATTGACATGACACTGCAGAGAGGCAGATGGAGGGATGTACTGAACTGAAGTGTTCCAGTTTCTGTTGGGTATAGGGGTGGCGGGCCCTGAAAAAACCACCCAATGCTACAAGCAAGACTACATCTACGACCTTTTTATTTGTGTATTTTTTGAGTGCTAAATCATCAATTGACATGCAGGCCAATGTCTAAGAAGTAAACATACATTCCTGTGAACAGCTGGAAAACAACAAGCGAAAATGCGCTCAGATTTGCCTTCGCCCAAACAAATTTTAAGCTTTTAAAAAACAGCAGTTTACCAGCCAGCAGGCCTCTAAATAACCCGAAGTACACAGAGCATCTGACCGGGGTGAGGCAGCGCTGACTGACTGACACATCCATCTCCCCTGCTATCTGTCTAACTGTGGAAGGGGAACCATTGCGAGTCCCTCATGCATGAAGACGAGAGCACTGTTTATTAATGGAGGGGAGACAGAGAGAGAGAGAGG